>NW_017731437.1:2207778-2213566 GCF_001890085.2 Hipposideros armiger | reverse complement strand
TTATACGGCGAGTATATAACAAACTCTGTATTTTGAGTGGAAATGTTAGGGGGTCGTCTTATACGCCCAGTCGTCTTATACGCCGGCAAATACGGTAATTATTTTCTTTATTGTGGTAACGTATACGTAAGATAAAATCTTGACCGTTTTAACCATGTTTAAGTGTTGAATTCGGTGCATTAGGTACGTGCACAATGGTGGTATGTGACCATCGCCCTGATCTATTTCCAGAACTTTTTCATCACCCTAGACAACAACTCTGGGCCCCCCAAACACTAGGACCCCCAGCCCTTCCCGTCCCCACATAGGCTCTTCTACCTCGTGTCTCTGAACATCGCTGCTCTAAGACCTCATGTAAGTGGACTCACACTGTAGTTGTCCTTTTGTGTCTGGTTTATTTCACTCAGCATAACGTCTTCAAGGGTCATCACATTGTGGTGTGCCAGGGTTTCCTTCCTTCTGAAGGCAGACATAGTCCACTGCGTGTACAGACCACACTGTGTGTGTTCGGGCACGTGTCCATGGCCACTTGAGCTGTCCCCACCTCTTGGCGACTGTGCACAGCGCTGCTACGAACACAGGTGTGCGCATATCTGAGTCCCAGGAGCTTTCAATTCTCTTGGGTGTCCAGCCTACTTATTAACAGAACCCAGCTGATTCTCAGAAAGGCTGTGGTTTGGACAATAAGTGACACAGTTGTCCTGCAGTGAAAGCCAGCTGTGACACTTCCCCATACCTCGTCCAGGACTCGCAGCTGGGAACGGGGCCCTGGATTCAGCCCTGCTGCCCGTGGCCCTCTACAGGTGCCTCCACCTGCCACACCTGCCCTGCCCGCCTGCCCTGCCCTGCCCTCCCCCCCTCCCCGCAGGCTCCTGAACCCGAGGCGTAGCTTGCTCGGTGGTATCCCCGACTCCTAGCGCAGGGAGTGGCACAGAGTAGCTACTCAAGAAATAGCTAAACCGTCTACCAGCAGATGGACAGGTAAACAAAATGTGGTGTGTCCACACCGTAGGACACCACTCGGCCAGAATAAGCAGTGACACGGGCGACGTGGATGGACCTTGAAAACACATGAGGTGAAAGGAGCCAGACGTGAAAGGTCACATTCTGTGTGATTCCATTTTGGGCCGGCCGAGTGGCTCAGTTGGTTAAGAGCTCGCTCAAGAGTGTGAGCTCTGAGCAACAGCGGTTCGATGCCCGGCCCAAGCTGAGCAGCCGCTGAGCTGCCAATAGGTAGCAGGATGGCTCAGCTTAAAAAAAAAATTAAAAATAAATAAATAAATAAATAAATAAATAAATAAACGAATAAATAAATAAATAAATGAATGAATGAATGAATGAATGAATGTATGTCCAGCACAGGCAAGTCCGGAGACACAGAAGGCGGATTAGTGATGGCCAGGGCTGGGGGAGGGGCGGTGGCTGCCTGACGCGCTGCACTTCCTCACTGTCCTGGAACTGGACGGGGAGGATGGCTGTAGGACACTGTGAAGCAACGAATTAACTGCACATGCGAAACAGGTAAATTATAAGGGATGGGACTGTATCTCAAAAAGCTGTTAAGAAAGAAAGGAGGGCACTGCCAGGGGAGTTGGATTGAAAAGAACCCGACTGTGCCCACGAGAGCCATGGACCCGGAGGACATCTGAGGCCCAGACCCACCCTCGGGCCTGAGGTCCTTGTGCCCCAGTGCCGACAGGCAGCGCCCTGCGTGAGCAGTCCCGTCATCTCCCGGCAAGGGCGGTTCTGGGGGTGGCAGACCAGCCAGACAATTTCTCTCTGTGGGTCTCCATGCTGAGCCCTGGCCCATTGGCCACTCCCCAGTGGGCGAGCCCTCACCACCCACAGGCTGGTGGCAACTGGCCCTGGCCTGTGATAGGGGCTGCCCTACCTCTGCTCATCTTGGGGATCTGCCCTTTACTTTGCCACAGGTGCCTGCTGGGCCAGCCTTGTCTCAGGATTTGGGGCAGGGGTGAGGGGTTAGCGGGGTCCTAAAGCAGGGAGGTAGGGGGAGGGGCAGAGTTCCACCCAAACCCAACGGCGACCTAGTTCTTCTGGGTACCTCTAGAGGGTTGAATTCACAGCCCTGAGCCAGCGCCATCTGCAGACTTCTGCACCAAGTGACAAATTCTCCGCACACCCCAGGGCCTGCCAAAGATGACGGGATCAGATTGCCCTCTGTGGCTCGCTGGGACCGGGTCTGTGGGATGCTGTTCTGGTTGGGAGGTGACCCCGGAAAGGAGCCAGCTATTAGGGGGACGCCTCTTGGGGAACTCACACTTCATCACAGCTCCGGGTGGCCACGGAGAGGGCTGGCACAGAAAGCTTGCAAGGCCTGACTTGGAAACCCACACCCAGGGTCACCCTTCTCTGCCCACCCTGTCCCTGTTTGTGGGCATCCCGGAAACGTCCCTGAAAGTCCCATCCTTGCAAACAGCAGCCTCATCTGCCAAGTGCAGAGGTGGCTCTGCTGGGGCCCAGCCCGACTCTGCTCTAAGCCAGGGAGGGTGTCAGGTGACACTGTATCACAGCCATGCCCACACTCCCAGGTCAAAACTCTCGGAGTAACACCAATGCCATTCTTTTATCTCACCCCAATCCTCCCCCATGCCTGGCCCTCAGAGCCTGGGGACACTGAGGCCGCCATCTGCACATGCCTGCTCAGTCACCACCCACAGTGGCCAGGCAGAACGCAGGGCCAACCTGTCCGTGGACGCTTGCAAGGTTCACAATGGGAGCAAACCAAGCAGATCCAGGAGGACCCAATCAGTGGCCAGATGTCGGGGCCCCTGGAGCACCCGACCACCAGGTACTCTTCTATCCGCACGGCCTCCAGACTTCTCTCCTGGGGAAAAGGCACCTCCAGACAGCCCTGGGTGAGGCCTGCCATCTCTCCATCCCACCCTGGCCCGGGCAGTTCCAGCAACAGTCTGACTTCACGGCGCGACAATGCACCCAGGAGAGGCCCGGGGCTGCTCTCCATGCTCATTTGCCCTGGAGCCCGCCATCTGGACCACGGGGAAGGCTGCACTGCAGGCTGCGGGGACATGTGCAGCACCCCAGCGTCTGAGCCCGTGGCCAGGACATGAGTCTCCACAAAACAGCTGAGGCTCCCTGTTCCCTGCAAAGGGCTTCTGAAAGGTGGGCGAGCCCCTGACGGGGGTAGTGCCAAGGGGACACAGTGACCAGTGCTGCTCCTTTCTTCTCTCCTGCCTCCCTGGGTGTCCTGCAGGCCTGGCCTGGTAGCCAGACTGGCTTGCCCTCACTGCTCTCTCGCTGAGCTGGCACCCCACTTCCGGGCAGCCTCCACAGTGACAGCTGAGTAACGGTGCATGTGGTTTTCTTTTACCGCGTAAGCATCACAAAGCCAGATGCCTCCTCCATCACACTCACTCCTGAACTGCCATGTTTACAGCAGTGCCTGGCACATGGCTAGTCCACGACTAACTGCTGAATGAATGAATGAGCAAATGAAGGAATGATGCTAACCACAGCAGCCAGTTTACTGGGGCTCACTGTGTGCCAGGCGCTACTCCAATCACTTGTTACGGTCACAGCGCTAGTGACTGGCAGGGCCGGGAGGTGAAGCCAGGCCAGGTCCTGCAGCACCACGGGAAGGGAAGGCTGGAGTGTGGGTTCCCCACAGCCAAGGCCCAGAAGGTGCTGGGCTCTGGGGCCAGGCCCAGCTCCACCCACCCTCGGCTGCTCTCCCCGGAAGCTGTCTGGTGGAGATCTGGCCCAGGCAGCTGACAAGGGATTCCTGTCTGGTGAACCCAGGCCTTCCAAGGGGCACTAGCGTTTTAATCTCCAGGATCTCTGAGAAAAGGCAGCTGAAGACCAAGCCTGGCCAAGCTCTTCAACACCAGGTACCAGGCTCAGTGTGGGGTCTGGGATTCTGGGGGCTCGTCTCAGGGTGGCCCTCAGATCTCTCAGGACACTGGAACTGATGCAGGCAAAGCCTGGCACACCAGAGGCCCAGCACGCCTGCAACCCCAGCCAAAGCTCCCGATGGACCCTGCAGAGCAGACATCAACGTGCCCTTCCTCATCCTAGAACTCCACCTCCAGGAGGCCGACTGGCTAGGCTGACAAAATCCACAGTCTAAGTGGCTGGGTGGAGGGAGAAGCTATTGCTAACCAACTCGGGAAATGCAGGTAAAGGAAAGAGAACAGGAAGGCACTGGGGCTGGAAACCAGATACACGCAGACAGAGGTGGGGAGACCTTGGGAGAGGGAACTGCCTTGTAAAAAGATGTTAAAGAAACGACTATAAACAATAATGGTAGAAAAAGATCCTGGGGTCCTAGTGAACCAGGACCGCAACAATGGTTCGTTCAATGATGATTTATTGAGCACCTACTACATACTGAAAAAAAAAAAGGAGAGAGAAGACAAGTCTTCTCAGAACTGAGACAAGTCTGAATGAAAACAGTGGCGGCATGTAAGGAATCCAATCTGGTATGACATTTTGGGATTTTTGTGCCTGTGTGCCTGTGTGCCTGTGTGCCTGTGTGNTTGGCAGCTCAGCGGCTGCTCAGCTCGGGCTGGACTCGAACCGCTGTTGCTCAGAGCTCAAACTCTTGAGCGAACTCTTAACCAACTGAGCCACTCGGCCGCCCCTCACATGTGACTTTTGAGCGCTTGAAATGCAGCTGGTCCAACTGAGCAACTGAACTTTTTATTCAATTGTAATTACGTTTAAATAGCCACCCGTGGCGAAAGGCAACTCTATTGGACAGCACAGAATTCTAGTCCAACCTACTCCTTTTCCAAATGAGGAAAAGGAGGTTCCCAGAGTGACTGCTTTTCTGAAATGCCACTGGAAGCAGTCAGGCCAACATGGAGGTTCACTGGATTTAATCAATCCTGTAATCTCACATTCACTTCTGTGATATTTGATTAATATCTGTGTCCCCTCCACAGACCGTGCGCGCCAGTGACGATGGCAATGACCTGTGTGGACCCCCCACTGGGCCTCTGCAGCCCCACAGAGAGAGGGGACCCTTGATTCTAATGCTCATGAAATAAATGGGGTCCTGGGAGTCTCCCCTTGGAGGATGGCAGGAAGGGCTCTGCAGCCCTGGGCTGGCCCACAGTCCCTCTGCGATACTGGTCAGACCCCGTCCACCACCTCCTCCTGACCTGTGCCCAATCCACCTCCCCACTGAGCCCTGCCTGGGGCTGGGGCTGGGGCCTCACTCTGCCCGTGGCCCTGTCACTTGACTTGCTGTTTCATACCCAAAGTTCATCAAATGCTATTAATAGGAAAGGGAAGTTCTCAACAGAAAAATAAGAGGTTTCACTTATGTGCATGATCGCTACACCCGGGACAATATGCATCAAGAAGAGGCCTCATTTTGAGAGTGGAAACTCATGCTCGGAGAAGTTCAGTAACTCAGCACACAACGCCTGTCTCTTTTCACGGCTCCTGGCTGCTATGAATCCCGCTTGGGAAAGCCCTTGGGAAAAGGGATCTGGAGAGGGGCAACCTGCCACGGCCCCCCTTCCTTCTCCTCCAGGGAGGGTGCCAGGTTTGCTCTGGGGCTGCCCCCCAGAGTCAGCCATTCTCTCCCGAGGCTCCCAAGGCCCAGGGTGACATCACCGCCCACCACGCTGCCACTCTCCTCCATGGAAGGCTGGCCCAAGTGACCGTCCAGGCGGGGGTGACCTTACACACTGGCTTATGCCTTCCTTCTTACCGTATTTGCCGGCGTATAAGACGATTTTTTGGCCCTGAAAAATATGCCTCCAAGTGGGGGGTCGTCTTATACGCCAGGTACACTTCAGAT
>NW_017731437.1:2147636-2202488 GCF_001890085.2 Hipposideros armiger | reverse complement strand
GAGAGGGAGAGGGAGAGGGAGAGGGAGAGGGAGAGGGAGAAAGAGAAATTTCTTTTAGAAGCTGTTGAAAGGGAAGGATTCACTGCTTTTAAAAATACACATGAAGAGACGCCCACAAATACATTTGGACAATTTAGTGGAGTGGGGGGGGGGCATCAAAGAACCCCTAGGTCCATGGATCTCAATTTAAAGAAATAACTTAGTCTAATGGGAACTCAGAAGCTCAGGATTCCATGGCCAGAGTAGGGTGAGGAAACGTTTAAAAATTCTCAAAGGTGGGAAAAGTGTTGGCGAAGCCAAGGGCAAGAAGGAAAGGAGCTGAGGGTGTGAACAGCTGGTCTCCATTGTTGAGCACAGGCTGTGCCCAGGGAGCTGCCGGTTTGGGGGAGGGGTTACGGGGTGGGGGGTGGGGGCACAGGCGGCACCTCCGCAGAGCTCTGAGTGCAGGATCTTCTCCCCCCCACCCCACTCCCGCTGTCCCGTTAACCCACCCGAGCCACAACAAACGCCTCATAAATATCACCGGGGAACTTCCTGTTCCCTTCTAAAGATGGAAACACTGAATGTAAACGGCCGAGTTCTGCAAATTCGTGCGGGCGGGATCAAGGGCTGAGTTTTCAAAGCGCACAGGGCTCATCTAATTCGATAAGTAACTCCCAAATCGAATTACACTTCACACTTTGTCGGGGCAGGAAGCTTCCCGTCAGAGCCGGGATGCCAGAAATCTGAGCCTTCGCCCTCTGGCCTGAAACTCGGCTAGAAATCTTAGAAACCCAGCACAAAACAATGGGCCTCTCTGGAGAAAAGCGGGATTTGCGAATGCAGAGGGCTGCATTTCTCTCCCCCACGGAGCCACGGAGCGCCTTCCCCACCCCCCAAACCCAAAATCAATCTGCCATTTTATAGTCTCTGTGCCAGGGGAGGCTGAGTGCAAAGGCATACGAATCGAGGCGTCCCACGATCCCTTGCCCTTTGCAGGACCTGGGAGGGGACACAGCAGAACCAGCCATGCGAACTCCTTCCTTCACTGCCCGCCCAGGCTCCTCCAGTCTTTCTCTCACCAAACCCTTTCAAACAAGCCTCTCTCTTCCATTGTCCGGGAAGGAATCTCAAGAAGGCCTTCGTTCCTGCCAATGCGGTTTCAACTGGCCCGGGCTGGAAAGGTCAGATTTGGACCCTGTCCAGCAACCCCCCCCCCCCCCCCCCCCTGCCCCCCTTTGGAAGAGGCCCTCTTCTGTTCTTTCATTTGCAGCCCGCCTCCTCCTCCTCCAGCGAGTTCTTCATCAGCTCAGGGCCCATTGAAACATCAGTATCTGGGAAGAGCTGGCTCCAACCTGCAAGCATCCCCCTTCTTCGCTTCCAAAAAGGCTGTTCGCAGAACTTACACCTCAGAGAAGGACAGGGATGAGCCCTCTGCTTCCCATGTCCCCTGACCACACTTTATTTCCTTTTCCACCATCCTCTGGCCTGTGTGTCTCCGGAGGCTTCCACCCCAGGGAACCTTCCAACATGTAGGCCTCTACCCCAAAGCAAACCCAGAACCCAGCCCAGGCCCGCCCACTGCACCCAAAGTGGCTGGCCAACCCCCGATTCTGTTAGTTCTTGGCAAATGCTCACCAACTTAAGAAGAGAAAGAAAAGATCCTCCCCCACTGATGGGTGGGAACTGGCCATTTGTCACAGGGTGGAATTTCCTCTTATCAGGGATGTCCCCCTAAGTGTGTGTGGGGGGGCCTGCACAGCCTCCCCTCCCCCAGCCCCCTCTCCTAACAGCAGGGCTGTCAGCAGATGCACACCAGAGCTCAGTGGACGGAGGCTGGGGGCACCCAGGGGCGCTGCTTCCCTACTGACGAAATCATCTGAAATAACAAAAAGTAGACAGAGATCTCAGGAGTGGGATAGGGCGCCCCCGTGCCAGGGGCTGAGTAGAAAAAGAACTTTAACCTGAAGATAGGAAGCAATTCCCTTCTCTTGTGCACATCGACTTAGGCCAGGGGCGCTTCAGAAAGGCAGAGTCGGGGGTGGAAGTCCGGGCCAGTTCTGGGCCACGGGCCGAAAGCTGACCAGATGACCCTTTGACCCTTTAAGGAGTGAGGACAGCTCATATCATGGGCTTGAGGGTCCAGGAAGGTTGAGGGGGAATTGAGGAGGGGTCAGCAGCACCATTCTGACTCCTGTCGCCCACCCATCTGCAGCTCCAGTTCTGAGCTGGGACAGCTGGATTCATTTCCTCTCCCACCTCAGGAGGGCAGGGAGTCTGGAGGCAGTGGGCTCGTGGCCTGGGCACCTGCACGGCCCCTTACATGGCTCCCTCAGTGCCAACTCTGCAAGCAGCCCACATGGACTGTGCCCACCAGCCTGCAGGCCTGCTCAGATCCTGCATGTCTGAAAGACCACACTGCTCGCCGCCCCATGTCACCTCTAGCCCCTACTCTCCCACAGGAGCCACTCAACTGAGGAGAAGTCAGGGCAAGTCCCTGTGAAACCATACGAGACACTCTGAGGCACTTTTGCAAGTGCAAATGCACACCTGTGACTTCAAAGGCACTCTGAAGTATGGATGGATGATGGATGGATGAATAAATAGATGGGTGAGTGGATTACGAATGGATAAATGGATGGATGGATGGACGGCATATCCAAGGAGTCTCAAAACCACTTCAGGCATCCCGCTATCCCAGGCTCTCCCCAGTAAAGAGCAATGTGTATGGACAGCTGCCTGACCACCCGTCAGGACTCGTAAGGTCAGACATCCCCTGTACACTCCCTGGGGGAGACGCTGGCGGTAGATGGGGCAGACACCCCTGAGCCCCTTGCTGGGTAAGACTCCAGAGAGAAGCAGCCAGGGTCTATCTTGCCACCTGCACTGTGGCATAAAGTTTGGGTACACCTCTGGACTTGGGGTTCTGACCAGAGTATCAGTCCTCTGAAAAGCAGAGCGCATAGGGGTCACCCCTCACCCCAAGTCCCAGGGAACTCTTTCCCGAAGTGCGGTCTTCTCTCAGCTTCAGGGCCTCTGCCCCGGCCCCTGGCTGGACACTCACCCATCCCCTGGGCGTTAAATGCCAACCTCCGTCCAGGTTCATGTATCAGTGCCAGCCTGACAGCTCCCTTGAATCCATCATGGCTCAGCAGACACGTCCCACCTGTGCCAGGCCCTCTGGGTAATGGCGCCCCTGCCTTAGTGAAGTTTGGATGTCTCAAACTGAACGTGCCCCAGACGGAGCTCTGACCCTTCCCCTCATTTCACTAAACGGTCTCTCCATGATCCGGTTATGACAGCTAGAGATCCAGGGGCCAGCCTTGGTCCCTCCCTCTCCATCACCCCAAACCCAGCCACCCATCCCAAAGTCCTATCAATTCTAACCCACCATATCTGCAGGCAGTCGCCCTGCCTCCCATCCCCACGGCCACACAATCCCAGCCACCGCCATTACCTGCCCACCTCCCCAATCCATCCTCCTCCAAGTACCAGGACGGACTGTTTGAAACTTACAATCATATCATTCCCCTGCTTGAAACCTGGAGTGGTTCCCACTAGCCCTGGGATAATAGAGTCCGGAGGCCCCAGAGTCCTGCCCCAGCAGGCTCACTGCATGACCCTGAGCAAGGAACTTAACCTCTGTGGGACTCGATTTGCTTCCGTGTAGAACAGGATAATAAGATTTGCCTCATTGGGGCCGGCCGAGTGGCGCGATGGTTAAGAACTGGCTTGGGACGCCAGAGGGCCCCGGTTCGGATCCCACATATGAGGGCCAGTGACACTGCCCTCTACAGCTAAGATGCTGAACAACAGCTCAACCTGGAGCTGGGCTGCCCTGAGTCGCCAGTGACGGCTTAGGCTGCAGCCCCTGTGGCAGTAGGTTGCCATGGGCTACCGTATGTAGCCAGCAGCCAGCGGGAGCGGCCAGCAGCCGCCGTGAGCGGCCGTCCAGAGGCCGGCGACTGATCTACCTCGCCCGGGAAGAGCGCAATGATGGTGCCAACTTGGGCCAGTGAAGCAACGTCCTCCACAACTAGACTGAAGAACAAAACGACAGCAACTTGTCTGTTCCCCTTCCCCCAGTTCCCCAGCACTGTTCCCATCCCCCAATTCCCCAATAAAAATCTTAAAAAAAAAAAAAAAGATTTGCCTCATTAAGAGTGCTGAGGACCAGACGAGATAGCTGCAAACACAGAACAGTGCCTGGCAGTGATGCTGAGCTTGTGCTAATGAAATACAAGCCCGTGCCAGCTCTCCAGTTTCCATATGTGCACCGTCTCCCTCACTCCTGAAAGCTCTTCCAACAAGGCTCCTTACCGAGGTTCTCCCAGCCCAGAACTTTCTCTACCCACGCTGCTCCCGGGCGCTCCCCACTGTCTTCCCAGGGTGCCAATCTGCACCGAGTCCCTCTGTTCTTTTCTCACATGGCCCTGGTCACAGCTTGTAATTCCACATTTCATCCTGTGCTGTCCCTCCCGCCTGCCTCCCCCATCCGGTGGCCCCTCCCAGGGTCTCTGATTCGCTGCTCTCAAAACCTTACACATCAAAGCACCCAGTAAGATGCTGTCGGTCGAATGAATGAATCAAGCCATGAATGGTGAGCTCGGTGGCTTTCCTCCACCCTCCTCTCTTCCCAGAGCATCGTGGGGAGACGCCCACTGCTCCCTCGTCAACCCAGGTGGCGCCCCTCCAGCCCCAGCCCCTCTGAGGTTCCCGGAAGCGCTGGCCTGCATCCTTTCCCACGGGTTTCCCCGCGGTTTCGGTGTGTGACAGCCTGTGAATGAGATGTTAACAATTTCCGGTTTCCATCGTCCTTCTGGAGCCACAAAGAACAGAGGAGGGTGGATGGGCTTCCTGGGACAGCTCCTGCCCACTCGGGAAATTCTGCTCAGGAAATGGCGAGTGAGGGGTTAGGGGCACCCACTGGAGAAGGGAGGTGAGTGGAGACTGGCTGGCCTGTGGCAGGGCCTTAATCCCACCCCCATCCACTCACCACCAGCCAGGGCGCAGTGACGCTGGGGGCGCTCCCAGGAGCACAGCAGATGTAAAAATGGGGCAGGCAAGGCTGGTGGGCAGGGAACTCTGATCAGAACACCCGGGCCCATCTCCATCCCGACTCTGAAACCTCCGCTGGCCTGGCCTGTGCTACAGTGAGGACTGGGACCCCTACATGGAGAGACCGGGCCATCGGTCACCAGCTGTCCCTGCAAGAAATGCTGCTGAGACCTAGTATCTGTGATTCAAGAGTTTCCTAGTCCATGGATGACTTTTTCTGGCATCTATTAATTTGCTGTCCGGCAGTCCAACAGGACAGATCACCAGCCCAAACTTGCAGTGATGTGGGCAACTGGCAAAGAGAACTGACTGAGACACAACCGGGGCTCCACAACGTGCAAGACCCAGTCCGGGCCCCCAGGAGCTCGGCCAAGAACTAAGACACAAAGGCCCATCAGAGAAGCACCGACCTCGGGGCTGGCCCGCGCAGAGCACTTGACAAAGAGCTCAACTTTGCTTCGTTGCCTCTAATCCTCACCTTCCCGTCCTTTCTCAGATTCTACATTTCCTGCAGTAATTAGCTGCGACTTTTGAAATCAGACCAAAAACACAAAAAACGACAGTAACAATGTGTTGTTACACAAGCTGCAGCGAAAGGAAAGTTTAATTTGGGAATTGCGCCAGTCCCTGGGGTCTCACACACTTGCTGGGACCCAGCACGCCCTCCCTTGCCCACAGGACTCAACCCACCCCTGCACCCTCCGCACCCTGGGGGTGACCTACTGTGGGACAGAAAATGCCCGCCGTCTTCCAGTCGCTCTCCGCAGCCAGCCGGAACCTGGGAGCCCGAGGGTGGGAGCCAGTCCCCTCCAGGTCCCTCCAGCTAACGGCTCAGGGAGGGAGGCACATTCATATGATAATTTCTGCCTGAGAACAGCAGAGGCCCCGCCAGCTGCCCGGCCCTGGCCGGGAAGAGAAGGGAGGGGGCCCGGCCCGGCCTGACAGCTCGGCTGCCTCCCCAAGATGACGCCAAGTGGGCCCTTTCCAGTGTGCTCACAGGCTGCCACGCTGAGTGGACACAGAGGGACAGGCCATAAAGCCAAACTTGGGGTGCTGAAGGAGCAGGCACCTAGATGTGTGTGTGTGTGTGGGGGGGGCCGCTTATGCACTGTGTGGTGGTTTCAAATGACGAAGGGCAGGCATTTGTTTTGCAAGTCTAACTTTTGTGTGCTATATGCATAGAAGGACCCAGAAATGCTGTAGCATGTTGCTCCCCAAGACCTCGGCCCTGGGAGATCTGTGGCGGCCCACACCCCTCTCTAGATCCCAGAGGCAGCACTCTGCACACCCCCCTCCCAGGAAGGAAACGGTATCATCCCCCCCACCACATAAGGCACATTATCTCAGGAAAAGCAGCAGCTTCCCACACCCAGAACTCTCCCCTGCTTTCCTACTGGGGGTGGGGTACACCAAGCCCACCCACTTCTCTCACACTGCAATTGCTCACCCCAAGAAAGGACACACATTTCTTTTTCCTGCGTAGTTCTGGGCCCTGTGCAGGCAAAGGAGCCTCGCAGTCACGCCAGGGTCCAGCAGCAGACACAACTGGTTACCCTGCGCCCCACTCGCACCCTCACCCCACTTCGTCCAGGCTGAACCAATGTGGAGTCATCTTATTCAGCTGAGCTCGCCCGCCCCGGGGCTCACCAGGAAACAAAAGGCCCGCTGGCAAGCTGCACAGACACAGATTCAAGACTTGCTATGGGGCTGGGGGCGGGGAGTATGAAATGCTCACAACCCTGCCGGCCGGGCCCAAGGGGCCAACAGTGCACCCCCCGCTGTGCAGGTGAGCCAGACAGGACCCGGTCAATTCGCCCAGAGAAATGAAAACACACGTCCAGCCCAACCTGTACGCCAGTGGTCACTGCTGCGGGAGTGGCCACAGCGAAAAAGCGGCAACAGCCCAAATGCTTATCAATTGGAGAACGGAGAGACAAACTGTGATGCCGCCGTGAGGCAGAACACTAGCCAGCCACGAAAAGGAGGGAAGTGTGGACATTACCCACAGATGTACCTTGAAAACATTACGTTAAGTGAGAGAAGTCAGACACAAAGCAGGTTGGTGGCTGCCAGGGGCTGAGGGGAGGGGAAGGGAAGTGACTGCTGATGGGGACGGGTCTCTTTGGGGAGACCCAAATATGTTAATATGCTAAAAATGTTCTGAATGAGTGGTGATGGTTGCGTAACTTTGTGAATAGACTATAAACCACTGAACTGTATACCATTAAAAGAGTGAATTTCATGGTATGTGAATTATATCAATAAAGCTATTACTAAAAACAAAGCTGGTGACCTGCAATGGCTCCCCGACGGCCCCCAGCACCGATCCAGCATCTAGCCTTCAGGGCCCCCCCATACCACCAACGCTCATTAGGACTCACCATTCATCCTAAAACAGGGCCCTCGGTATGACCGAGGAGCAGGCCCCTTGTACACCCAGAAGGAAGCCATAAACCTCAACTTGAAAGCAGAAGATGTGGCAATAGCAGTAACGGCGCAGCCAATCAGCACCCACGAAGGCGGACCTCAGCTCCGCCCAGGTTCCAGGGCATGGGGGGGGGGGCAGGCGGGGACCTCTGCTTCCCAAGGCACCCACTTGGCTTGCAGTCCCCTGCCTCGTACCTGAACCAGCCAGGCTGGCCGCAGGAGCAGCAGGACCATGGAAGGCGGGTCGGGTACTGAGTCTGGTCACAGTGTCCAGCGCAGGCCAGAGGAAACCACTGTGGGTGGGAGCCAGCAGCTGCTGGGGGGTGGGGGTGAGGGGGTGGATAGTAGCCACCAGATTTCCAGGGCCATCTCTGGCAGGACCCACCCCAAATCTATTAGAGGCCCAGCCTCTCCCTCCCCCATCCCAAACCCTAAGGATGCCAGGCAGGCAGAGCCTCTGTGAAAACAAGACAGACAATTCATGAAGACCCACTTTTAACTTGTGGCACAGGCCCCAGAGGGAGAGGGGCCTCGGGGTTGCTCAGGTTTAATTATTTGAGTCTCCCAGTGCCCACACTGTTAATTACTCTACTCCCCAGATGTCCTTGGAGAGCCCCACGGGGAGCCGGGAAGGAGCCTGGTGAGGAGCCAGCTCAGGGGGTACACACAGAGGGGGCGTCCCTCACCCCTGCCCACCCTCAAACACCCAGACCCTCAGGGGACCAGCCTCCCACCCCTGACTCCCAAATCTCCCTGGCATCCCTATGCACTGGCAACAGATAGGCGTTTCCGCTGCTTAGCCAGATGGAGAAACTGAGGCACGTACAGGATGGGGGTGTCAGTGGTTCATCCCTCCGGATCCCCACCATGGACCTGGCCCCAGAATTTGCTCTGGGGAGACAGCAGCATAAAGCCCTGCAGACAAGCCAGGGTCTCAAGCCCTGAGGGACGCCCAGAAAGCATTGCTGGATAAAGGCAGGAGGGACTGAATGAGACGGGGTGGCTCGGGCAGGGTCCCAGGAGCCTCGGGGAGACGGGACTGGGCACCCAGTTCCACAGTAAGCCCCGGAGAAGGCTGGGAAAGCCGCCAAGACAGACGGGAAAGGGCAGCTGAGGAACTTCAACTTCTTACTGAAGCTTCGTGCCAGCCGAGCAGGAAGCAGGCATCTGCTGAGGGGGTGCGGTACGGGGGTGGCACTCACGGAGGCGAGGGGCTCGAGGGGCAGCCAGCCACCAGACCCTGGAGCTGGACACACGGGCACCACACCGCCCAAGCCCCTTGAGGGCCCCCTTTGGCTGACCCTCCCTTCCAGCCCCATCTCCGTCCGTGGGCACCCCTGCACCCACCTCCATTTCTGCACTCGGAGCTTTCTCCCTGCGTCCCTACATCCCAGATGCCCTCCTTCCGCATCTCAAGGGAGCCCGAGCCCCCCCCCCCCCCCCGTAAGGCTTCTCAACACTCCAGGCCATGAAGCCTTTGCCACGTCACAGCTGCAAACGAGCCACCTTCCTGGGGACGCCCATGGGTCCTAGGGCACCTTATCTTAGAGCCGGTGTGCACTTACCACCTACTCAGACTGGAAGCTTCTGGAAGGGCTACCACAGGGTCAGGATTTAACAACCAGGGTAACATGTACTTAGCATTTCTTTCCACCTGTCCAGTTTTGTGCTAAACATATTGTTTTATCTCCATCGTCCCCATGATGACCCCATGAAGCGGTAACTACTATTCTTTTTTCACACAGAAGACGGTGGCTCAGGGGGCGCCGGTCGCGTGCCTTGGGCCGCATGGTCACTGAGAGGTGCACAGGGACCCGGGTAGCTCATCTGCCCCTGTGTGAAGCTGCCGGAACATCTACCGACCTCATGGAATTTGGGGAGCCTGCAGCCTGGCTCTCCGGGAAGAATGACGGAGCAGGTAACTAGGATGCCACCGTCAGGACTCTCACTGGGGGCTGCTCCGGCGCGCAGCCCTGCCACACGGAGGAGATGGCACAAAACAGCCCCTGCATATTGGCCCAGGTGGGCGCTGGGGAGCAGGGGGCTGTAACCAGGCTGCGAGGAGGAGGCACTTAGATTTACAGGCAAACAGGTCTTAGGGTAGGGGGCGGGGGCCTGGAGTTGAATGGCTTAATGGGTCGGTTTAAAACCCATTTCTTTTTTAAGAAATCATTCCACTTATGTTATTTATTCTCTAAGAGTACAGGAGGCACTTCCTCACCAACCTCAACGCCTCAGTGGTGACTTCACGGCTCAGGTCTGTTGAATGAGGCAAAAGCCCAGCCCAAGAATTTTAAAATGAAGCTCTGGGGTCCACAGAGGGAGGACCGTGGGGGGTCGGGGGTCGGTGGGAAGGGGCAGAGCTGCAGAACCAGACGTGCTCTTCCTACCCGTCCTCAGCTCCTCACAGGCAGAGTGGGTGACACACTGGGATCTTTCCGTTTTCCTAGTTTTTAAACAACCACATGTGAACCAAAGAGGGGAAAAAAGCCTTTTTTAACACTTGTTCTTCCTCCCATGAGGAAAATCTGGGGAGGATGACGTCTTGCCACGGAAACCTTCTGATCCATCGTTTCACTTCTCTGCCTCAGTTTCCACCCCTGTCATGGGAGAAGGGGGGCAGCCCCACCCACCAGCTGGTGACAAAGGTTGATTAAATGAAATTCCCTGAGATGAAGACTAAGGGACCCTGGCACCGAGCCCACTGTAAACCGGGTCAGGATGGCGCCCGTCGTGGGGTTCCAGCCCTGGCAGGCTGACAGCAGAGCCCCTGAGCAAGGCATGACAGCACTACATTCGCAGGGTGAGTGGTGGGTGAGCCACTCGGAGGCCACGCGCCAGAGGCATCGGGGGAGGGGGTAGCCTGCCGCCTGCTCCTTGGGGTAGAGACTCCCACCACCACCACCCTCTAAGCTGATCTGCCAGCCCTTGGTCCCCACCCGCCCATCCCCCAGCTACAGTCCACAGTGATCCTTCCTCCTCTGACTCAATGGGGCCGCTGTCCAACCTGTCATTAGTCTTCGGAGCCCACAACTGTCACCAGCAACGGCAGCTTTTCCTCCGGCCTTGGCAGACAAGGAACAAAGACGTGGATCCCGCCCTCACTCGTCCGTTCCGTGCTCCCCCAGCACCAGGGCATGGGGGCAGGGATGGGGTCGTGGGTCCAGCCCCTCGCCCCAGGGAGAATGTATTCCCGCCACTGAAGAAATGCTGCTGCTTGTCCCTTTTGCTTAAAAAAGGCTCCGAGGAGACCACGTATAAAGCAAGACAAATAACTATTCGTACACATTCTTACAAGGCTCTCTGAGCCAGCCTTACAGAAACCACGCGGCGTTTGGGTACGATAAAAAGCTGCGGCCACACAGGGCAGACCTTGCATTCATTCAAACGTTAGCTGAGCAAGCACCCGTGACCTCTAGGACCCGAGGACAGAGATCAATAAAACACAACCCCTTTCTCAAGTCCAGTTTTAGTGAAACACAGGCAGACGGACAGACACAGGCGTCCCCAACTGGCAGGGGGCGTCCTTCACCAGCTGGGGAAATTCACTTCCCTGCTCTGGCCAGGAAAATCTTATCTGCTGTCCCATGTCACAGGCCTGGCGACAGGCACCGGGATGAGGCCTGGGAGATAACGATCTGGAAGGCAGGCGGCGGTCCATGCACATTCCGCTGGGGACAACGGCCAGGACGCACTTCCCATGGCCAATAACTGTTTGGGTGACTGGAAGACCATTCTTGGGCACTGGGTCCCTGGCACTCCGCAGAGCAGGCCCTCTGGGGACCCAGACCCGGGAAGGGGGTGCTGCATGCCAGGCAGGTGCGACAGAACAGAGCAAGGGGCACCCCAGCAGCTGTGAACCTCCTTTCCAAAAGCCATGTGGGTGTCAGTGTCTGTGACTGAACCCCAAACAGGAACTGGGGTTCCAAGTGCAGCCCTGGGTGTTCAGGAGCTGACATCTTACAGAGTGTCCCCCACCCGCAGCCTCAGGAGAGTGACAAGAAATCTGGGGGTGCTTCTGTCATGATCCAGCTACTGAACCCCAATTAAAAAATTTAAAAATTGCATTTAGCCTGGAACAGCGAGGACGGGGGCGTGGGCAGGTGGGTTACCTTCACCTTTCAGGGTATTTGTGCTGAGCGGCCCCCCCAACCCCCAAACCAAGGCCCAGCTGTCCCCCCAGGAAACCAGCCGGGGGATGATTAACTCTACTCTGGAGGTGGGACGGGCAAGTGGCAGCTCAGGCCCACGTAGAACGTCAGAACCCAACGCAATTCCCTGAGCCTCAGGATTAAGCCCTCTCTTCGCCTGCCCCTCAGAGCTGGCACAGCGGTGATAAAAGAGAAGAGAAAAGATGGACCCCACCCAGCCACCCACACCCCAGGGCGGAGCCAACGCCACTGTGCCAGCCCCAGAACACAGGCTCCTAAGGGGCCCTCCGGGAGGCGGGCAGGCTGGAGGGCTACCAGGTGGGGCAAGACACCCTCCCAAGCCTGATATTAGGCCTGCGCCTTCACTGGGCTCCCAGCCCGCTCCTCACAGAAGAGGCTCGCCCGCAGCGCTGGCTGCATGGCCGGCCACCCTCAGCCGCGTTCTCGGGAAGGCCTCCTATGGCTCCACTGAGCTCCTGAGAACAGGTCCCTACCTGTCCAAGGAACCAGGCTGGTGCTCAGTAAACAAATCAAAGCTTGGTGCTGGAAGGCAGGAGTCTGGGAATGGAGTCCCACCCAGCCAAGGGCTATGATTTTCGCTGGAAAGCATCTTCCCCAAGACCAGCGCCGTGTGGAGCTGGGGCCTCCCAGGACCATCAGCCCCGGCCACAGCCAGCCGCACGTCTCTCCGGAGTCCAGCTGGCATCAATGGCCTAGCCTAGGCTGGGGGATGTGCAGAGGAGCGGGCAGGAGCCGCAGGGTGTGCGGAAGGCTGACCGTCACTGCAGATGACCCCAGCCCAGGACACCGGGCGCAGCAAGTGTGTGTCCTCACCTTCATACACTCCGAGTCATTCTTCCCACACACGGCCGATGAGGGAGGGAGGGTGGGAGCCAAGAATTCTCGGGGGGTGTGAGAAAACCAACCCAAGGTTTAAATACGTGGCTGGGGGGAACTGGTTACTGGAAGCTCGGCCATGATGACCGGCTTCCTAAAAAAGCCTTGAGACCTTTGACACCGGAAGCTGGGCCTGGCTCCAGGCTGGTGGGGGGCTCCCCCCAGGACAGGGTCTTCCTTCTGAGGAACGCCGCTCAGCCCCTGCAAAACCACGCTATCTGACAGAGCAGCTCAGGCCTGTGGTGACACAACAGGAAGTGGGGAGCGTATGGTGGCCTGGGGAAGCGAGGAGGGGTAAGGTGGGGAGGTAAGTCAGCCCAGAGACTCGGGTTGCCCAATGGGTACAGGGTGTCGGGGGTGAAAGCCCTGTGAATCCTGCTGAGGCCCAGGGCAGTGGACCTGGCACTCAGGGAGTGACCACACAGGCCCCCAAGGGCCGTCTCGGACTTGGGTCAGTGGGGCCCACGACAGCATTGGCTACAATCTGCCTGTGACTGCCCCCTCCCAGCAGAACAGAGCTCTGTCACCTCCGTCTCAGAATGTTCTGGGCCCCGATGCACAGTAGGTCCGCACAGCCCAGCTGAACTGACCACCCTCCCTGTCACAGCGCCAGCCCCAAGGAGCAGAGTATGGCAGGAATACAGACACAAACCAGCAGATGCAATACTGTGGCAGGTGCCACAACGTAGAAATGACTGGGAGGCGGTGGAGACACCCAGGAGGGGCAGGTGAGGGGTCAATGACAACGCAGGTTCCCCAAGACTGGCTTAAAAGACGTCAGACACAGAAGAGGCCTCCTTCCTTAGCCACATCTCAACCCAAAAGAGACCCGAGGGGAGCGAAGCAAGAGGCCTCATGTGGACGCTGTCTCCCCACCCAAATGGCTGAACAAACTTACTCCTCTTCCTAGTGCCTGAAAAGGAGCCTCCTGGGTTGCCAGGGGGAGCTGGCCAAAGAGAAATGACATTTCTGTAAACACCCACGGAGACCCATTAAGTTTCACAGTAAAGCAACAATGAATGACGGGAACAGGGCTTTTCCTACCTCCTTCCCTAACAGGTTTTTCCATGTGGGATCCCAGCTGAATTCCAAGCAGGGTACTGTGCCCCGCCAGAAACCTGCTGCCAGGCGGCACATTTTTCTCCAGGAGAGGAATTTCAAACTTCTCTTTGGTGAGCAGAGATGCTCCCCCAAACCTCTGCCAAAAATGCCAGCAGATTTCACAGCAGGGAGGAAAAGGGAGAGGGAGGCCGAGGCCAGCGGCCTGGAATCTGAGCCAATCCCCAGGGGACATCCGGGATGAAGTTTCAGAGCAGATGGCACTGCCTCTGAGCACCTCAGCTTTAGCACATGGGGTGGCATGCTGTGTTGGCTGTGGGATTCGATGTGTGTGTGTGTGTGTGGGGGGGGTTCTTTCAGCTTCTCAGCTCAGCAGGCATGCCCCTTGGAAGCCGTGTCCCCAAGAAGCTGCTTCCTCCCCCTGCTCCTTGCCATGGAATAGGACATCCTCCCACCAGGTCCTCCAGCAAAGCACGTGCATTGCAGCCCCCTCCGCCTCTCTCCCCTGCCCCCATCGCACCTCCCAAACCTCTCGGGAACCCAGACAAGCTGCAGCAGAAACTGCCCCATGACTACCCCGCTGGCCGGGGTCTGATTCCTGCATTGCTAGTGTCTGTTGAAACTGATCGCCAGCCGGGTCCTCGGAGCCGCCTGCCCCCAAGGTTGACAATCTGTGCGGAAGGAGTGGCCAACCCGCAGTTCTCCAGCCCTCCTGGAAGTCAGGGAAGCCCCTCGCGGAAGGGGACTTGACTCCTCCAAGCAACTCCCCCGGAGGAGGACCTAACCACTCGGCTTAGCTGGCCAAATATTTACAGAGAGATGGCTGGGGCCGCACAAAGCTCTTTTTCTTTGAGTACAATTACTCAGAGGCTGAAAATCTGGGCCCCGCGTGGAGACCGAGCTCCCGCCGCCCCTCTCCCGGGACCGGGAGCTGTCCCTCCGGCTGGGGGGGTCCCGGCCGGGGGGACCCTGGGGAGGCGCTGCTCCCCGCCCCGCCGACCGGCCATCAGGGGGCTGCCCGAGGGCCTCCACACCTGAGGACCCCCTGCCACCGGCGGGAGGCTGGAAGGAACAAAGGGAGCGGAGGACTCACCCCAGCAGCGGAGTCGGGCTGCGCCGGCCGCCTGAGCGCGCGGCCCGCCCACCGGGTCACATGGCTCAGAGCCGAGCAGAGGATCAAAGGGGCTTTGTGGCTGCGGAACAAGGAGCCTCCCAGAGCGCGGGCAGAGGTAGGAGGGACTGCGACTGCCTTCGAAGGGAGGCTCCTGGGGAACTAACTGGTTCCGAGGGGCAGGGTGAGGGGAGCGGAGGAGGAGGAGGGGCAGGCGGGGAAAAGGGGCGCCAGCTGCGCCGGGGGTGTTATCTGTGGTAAGAAGCGCCAAGGAGCCGAGTTACCCAGCCAGTCTCAGTCACCCCAAAAGGAAAGTGACAGGGTCCCCGGGGAAGCACCCCGGGAAGGAGAGGGGGAAAGGGGCTCACCTGGACCTCCAGCCAGGCTGCCCGGGCCGGAAGCCTGCGCACCTGCACAGTCACCCGGCCCCTCCTCCATCCCCTGCCCCCCGCCCGGGGGAGGCACACCCGTGTGCAGCGTGGTGCCAACAATCTGACAGTGCCCGTGGGTGCCCTCTTTCCCTGCTGCCCCGCCCTGTGCACCCCGCCTGCCAGGTGCACCCCAGGTGCGCCCCCACACCCTGTTCAGGCCCCTACGAGCCCAGATGACACACCTAAGCTATCCAGGGGCCTCCCCCGGGGCTGCAGTTCTCCCCCAAAGCCCCGAGTTGTTCCAGGCTTCCAGGGAGGGGGTGGGGCAATTGCCCCCCATTGCCTAGGTGTGCCATGGTGGAGATGACACCCCGGAAAGGAGCCGCAGCAGGAGAGGAACGGGGCAGGGGCTGGGGGCTGGGGGGTGGGGGTGGGGGTCAGCTCACCCTGAGCCCGTTCTTCCTGGAGCCTCAGAACATGGATTCCAGCCCAGCTCCAGCTAGCCAGCCCTAGAGGGCTTGGAGAGTGACTCACAGCCTCCTCCTTTCCCCCCTCCCTGCAGGCCCTGCGTGGAGCGGGACCCCTGGGGGGATGGGCTCGGTGGTCCCAGAGGAGGGAGCTTTCGGGAGCAACCCTGCTGGGCTGGGCCTGGAAGCTGGGATGGGCCAGACCCAGCCTCTGCCACGACCTTTGACCCCCAGTGCGTGAGTCATTCCCAGGCACGGGTGTGGCCTAACCGGCCCCAGGCCGACTCCCACACTAGCAGAGAGTTCCTGGGGCTGATTTGGGGGATTTACCCTGGGCAGGGAGCCATTAGTTCTGGTGCAAAGGAACCCCGAGTGAAGACCGTTTTAGGGCCAGTGTCTGATTTCTTGAAGGGACACCCAGTGGCCCTCCTGCCTCCTGGAGGCAGCCCCCACGGCCCAGCCCCCACAGGCCACGGCCACTCCCACATTACCACTACCAAGATGATTGCTGGTACAGTTTTCCCATTCCCAGATTCCACCCCCCCCCAATGTGGCTGGTGGGTGAGGCCCCAGAGCACCCACCCCACTGGCTAGAGGCAGGCTATGTCCAGTTGGTTCACCCTTCGAATTGCTCAGAAGCCAGCTTGTCCCTAGCAGCAGCCACTCCCACCACCCCCGCCCCCCACAGCCTCCTCCAGGGTTCTGCAGGTTTGCCACAAAGGTTTTAAGGGGCTGCTGTCCCACGGCGCTCCCTACCCCCACGCAGAGTAGCCACCGGAGCTGCTACCATCCATCTCTGGGCATTCAGCCAAAGACAGGGAGTGTCCAGGGGAGGGACAGCTCACCCAGAGTCCGCGTTCCCATCTCCGTGGAAGGGAGGCCAGTGGTGGGTCTGAGATGTGGGCTCAGCGTCAAGCACCAGAACCCAGGCCCCTTTACTCGCCATCGCTGTGGCCCCTTACTCAATGTCCGGGGGACGTGACCTTCCCCATCCGTTAAATGGCACCATCGACTCCAGGCGCAAGAATCGAAGCAAGATGAACGTGTCCAGAACCAAGAGGGCAGCCACTTAAAACATATGCTCCCCTCTCCTCCAAGGTGATTTCCTGGGACAGGGAGTGGGGAGCGTCCAGCCCCCTGGCACCCCCTGCCCACCTCGCCAGGCCCTGTCACTGGGCCCTGAAGGGCAGCTTACAGGAACCAGCAACAAAGAATGCCAGGATGGACTCCTGTCACACCAGGTGTCGAGATTAACACGGAGCCTCAGAGCTGTCATCTGCACCCCACACCCGCCCTGGTGGCCTCGTCCCACTGGGTAAAGAGGCCTTCCTTCCCTGCGTTCCCCTCGGAACCGCCCTCTCTGCCTCTGGCCTCGCTTTGTCCCCCAGCTTTCTGGCCCTGAAGGCCACGCCCAGGGCCCACCACCCTTTCCTGGGTACTACATGGGCAAACGAAAACCACCTGCTCGCCAAGCACACCCCCTCACTCTCCCTCCTCCTCCTCACCATCTCCTCCATGGAGGCGGCCTGGGTGCTTTACTCCTCTAGCAGTATACTCCTCTAGCAGTATTCCCTCACTGTTCACCAGATCGATCAATGGGGGTCTTTAAGGCACAGGAGAGGGAGTCCCCGTGCCTGACAAGCCCCCCTCTCCAGGCTGTTTTTCCAACACAGAACCATCTGCCCTCCGGGATTGCTCAGAGAGTTCCCTGCACTCAGCACACACCGGCATCTAGAGAAAGCCTGAGCCTGCGCAGCTGTCTGTCAATCCTCCAGCAGAAACAGGGCGAGCCATGTCTGTAAGTGTCAAGTTCCTAGCAGCCACATTAAAACAGTAAGAAGAAACAGACATTAATTTTAATACATTTTACTTAACCTATTAGAGCCAAAATATCGTCCACTCAACATGTAATCAGGAGAAAAACAGACATTTTACATTCTCTCTTCTTTCCGTACTAAAGCTTTGAAATCCAGCACAAATGTTATACTTAGGGCGCCTCTCGGTTTGGACTGGCCACATTTCAAGTGGTCAATAGCCACACGTGGCCAGTGGCTACTATACTGGACAGCACAGCTCTCAACATTCTCAACGCTGTCCTGGGGTCACGCCAGACACCCCTGGAGAGCCCTTTATTTGGACCATCTTATTTTAGCCCCACACGTCATTTTTAGCACCACTGTGCAGGCACGCTTAGGGCTGGAACAGGGCACAGCTCGAGGGAACAGTGGTGTCTACTGTAAGATGCTGTTGAGGCCACTGATCCCTACATCACGGTGTCCCCTTTCAGGGGAACAATTCTCTCTGATTCCATTGTCAGAAAGAGCAGAGCTTCTCCTAAGACATTCATTTACTAGACGTGTGCTAAGCAGCCATCAGACCGTCCCGAAGAGGTTAACTCCTGCCCCTGCCAGCCCATCCCCTTCTGGGGTTCCCTGTCCCATGGGGCCGAGATGAACCCCTGACTCAAAGGCAGCTGGCCACAGGCTGACCAGCAACCTGCCTTGCAAGGCCCTGGCGCCAGAGGGAGGAGTTGGGCTGTTAGCACTTCCCCCGGCAGCACGGAGCCAGGGATGTTTCTGGTGGAGGGCCGAAGGCCACGCAGACTCGGGGGGCTGGGACGCTATTAGGGGCCATTTGCAAGGACAGAGAGAGAGAGAAGGGAATGGCGAGAAGCACAGGCGGAGACCGGAGAAAGGAGGGTGGCCGACATCCAGGCTGCTACAACTCGGGCCCTTCCCCACCAGCCACTGGCTTCCCTGCACACACCCCTTCCAATAATCAACTCGTCATGCTTTTGTTCATTTATTTCAAGGTCATGCAGAATTGCACCGATTAAAAAAGAATCTAGAGAGACAGAAAGCGGACCGGTGCTTGCCAAGGAGGGAGAGGAATGGGGAGTGACTGCTAATGGACATGGGGTTTCCTTCTGGGGCGATGCAAACGTTCTGGCACCAGACAGTGGGGATGGTTGCACAACACTGGACGTACTAAATGCCACTCATGGTAAATTCTGCATTCTGGGTATTTTACCACCATAAATATATAGTTAAAGAAAAAAAGTGGGCCGGCCGAGTGGCACGTTGGTTAAGAGTTGGCTTGGGACGCCAGCTCTGAGCAGCAGGGCCCTGGTTCGGATCCCAGATGAGGGCCAGTGACAGTGTGCCCTCTACAGCTAAGATGGTGAACAACAGCTCGACCTGGAGCTGGGCTGCCGTGAGTCACTGGCGACAGGGTAGGCTGCAGTGGGGCTGGCCGGCAGCGGGCATGAGCTTTGGTGAGCCGCCGTGAGCGGCTGTCCAATGGCTGGCGGGCAACTGCCTCACCCAGGAAGAGCACAATGATAATATCAACATGGGCCAGTGAAGCGATGTTCTCCACAACTAGACTGAAGAACAAAAGGACAGCAACTTGTCTGTTCCCCTTCCTGGACTCCCCAACGCTGTTCCCCTCCCCCAATTCCCTAATAAAAATCTTTAAAAAAAAAAAAGCTTAATGTGTCCTTTTTCCCCCCGTGAACCAGTTTTTACTTTATTGTTTTATACCTTAAAACCGGAAGGGCCCTAACACAAATCGTGAATCCTTCGGAGACTGAACCATAGCCTCTCTCCTGGAACCTGTGAATGGTTACCTCGTATGGCAGGAGTCGTCATCTGAGGATTGGGAGATGCAGAGATCACCCTCACCCTGGATTATCTAGGCAGCCCCCAAATGTAATCCTAAGTGTCCTTATGAGAGGGACACAGGGAAATTTGAAGAACGTGGAGAACATAACCACGTGATGGTGGAGGGAGATTGGAGTGATGTGGCCACAAGCCAAGGACTGCCAGCAGCCACCAGAAGCTGGAAAAGGCAAGGACGCATTGTCCCCTGGGGCCGTCAGAAGGAACCAGCCCTATGGACCCCTTGACTTGGGCCAGTGACTCTGACTTCAGACTTCCGGCCTCAGGAGCTGTCAGAGAACAAATTTCTGTTTTAGGCCACTGAGTTTGTGGTAATTTGCAAAGCAGCCACAGGCAGCTCATGCACCCCGCGGTCCCGACCTTGACCCACGTAACTTAGAAGCTTCGTTGTGCAGACAGAGAAACCAGCGCTCAAAGCTGAAGAAAACTTGCTCCAAGGTTGTGCGTCCAAGCAGAACGGGAGCCCTCCCAGCAACGACAGGGTCTAAGTGGGATGTTCTAGGGCTGTCGCTCCAAGCTCGACCCACGCCCACGAAGCTGAGGAAGCCCCCCTCGCTGAGCACGAGGATGACGCGCAGTGGAAAGGGGGTCCCATGGCGTCCTTGACAAGGATGCCACGGGTCACTGCACATGCCCGTGGGCAGCCCCACTGGTCAGCTGTCCTGCAGCAGGGTCCTACTCTGGAAGCCACATGGGGGCAGTCAGGGCCAAGTGGGAGAAGAACACAGTCTCTGAGGTGTCACCCGTCCACAGTGCAGGGATACTCCCAGGGTGCCCGATACACCTTCTCTCTAGCACTCAGCAACGTCAGCAGAAGAGAGGGGAAGTGGTCACACAGCATCTTCCTTCCCTCCCTCCCTCTCTCATGCACATGCACACATACACCTGCCCCCATCCCGGTTCCCAGGTCCCTCCTCTTCTCCTGCCAAGCCCAGAGCACAAAGCTCAGCCCTCCTGCCAACTCTTCCAACCCACCCTGGGCAAACCTCATGGGATGCAGCAGATGCTTTCTGCCAAATACCAAGAAAAATATCCTTCCCGCTGGTGTGTGGGCCCGTCACTGGGCTGCCTACATGGGGCACAGGGGAAGGGCTGGCGGGTTAGAAGTGTGGGTCTGCCAGCTGATGTGGCAACGAGCATATGCAGACACATGCCCCGGGGGAGGGGCCCCCGCATCCTGCACACCGCAGACGCAGGAAGGTGCTGGTGTCCACCGGAGCCCCTGCTGTCCCAAGGTGGGCGGGCTGGGGGCCCCTGGCATGAATGGCAGAGAGGAGGGTCCTGCCAGGCTTCTGTCGGCAGGGCAGAGCTTGCATGCCTGCGTGTTGTCACATTTGGTTGATAGCTTTCTTTCTTCTGGTTCCTTTTCAACTTGACTTGGGAGAAGGGCTGCCTCTCATCTCAAAAACAAGCAACCCCCCTCCAGTTCTTGCTGCCAGCCACCTCTGCCAACTGTCGACTTCCTCCACCTCTGAACAACACAATTCTTAACAGTTGGTCTACACTACACTGGGGCTTCTATCTTCCCATCACCCACTCACTTCTGAACCTCTGCTGTCTGGCTTCTGCCTCTCTTGCTATTAACACCGAGTTCTTAAAACAAAATCCTCATCACGGACATCCAGTCCCCACCACAGGACCTGGGGGCAGCACGTGGCATGCATTAACCACCCTCCTTTTGGAAAAGCACTCCTCCCGCTGCTCTCCTCTCCTCATCCCCCACACAGGGGTGTAGACAGCACACAGGGGTCTCCTCTCTCCTCATCTCAGTCTCCTAGGAGAGAGGAGATGGCCTCACCTCCATCGCCAGCTTCAGCCATCACCCCCAGACTGACGTCTCTAGTCCTGACCCCATTCCCAGCTCAGACACATGTCTACAGTGTGCTGTTTTCTGAGGACACTACATCCTTCATGCAGGCCCTGCAGTCTCAAACCCTACCTAAAATCCCCTATGTTAAAAATCACCACCTCCAGGAAGCCCTCCGGATGTCCTCCATCAGATGTGACCCCCCACCCCCTCGCCTATTTCCTGAGTCACACCCTGACCTGGCGCCAGGCCAGGGCTGATTTACTCACCTCCTCCTGAGTCTCCTAGGTAGCAGCCTCAGTAACTGTTTGTGGAACTTGGTAGCAAGAAGGCCCCATTTCCCCCCTTCTAAGAAAAAATCCTCCCACAGCCACTGTCAGGTTGTAAAAGGTGCCCTCCCAGGCACCTTTCATGTACATTTCTTTTTCCTCTTGAAAAGCTATCATTATATCAACAATGTATCTTAGAAATTATTTGATGAATCTTAACTTTAGAACATTATGACACTGCTCGGTCTGCAACCAGCTCTATTGTTCAGTGCGGTGGCCGCTTTGTAGATCACAGTAGCTCCGGGCCACCATCCCTCGGCAACCAGCGTGCCCCTGAGCTACAAACTCTTGGCTGACCCAAAACCAGAATCCTGAACACCAGGCAACGAAACAACCAGACCCTGTGCTCATTTCAAGAACAAATGTAAAACCCGTGTCTGTTGCACAGGGCGTCTGGCCCCGTCAGCTCACTCTGGGGTGTCAGGAGGGAGGACCGCCAGGTGGGGGCGCTCCAGGTCGGCGTTAGGTGCGCTGCAGAGAACCTTCACCCTTCACTGAATGGAGGACCAGAACAAAAGCTCAGGAGGTAAAATGCTAGGAGTTTGAGTCAAACAAATGTTTTGGTGTTTAGAGATGCACTGAGGTTCTGAGCCTGGGCAGGAGAGGGCCAGAAAGGGCAGGATGGAGTCCCCATCCTGGGGCACATTACCACCTTCAGGGGAACTTCTAAGAAATACAGATGCCTGGGCCTCTCCCCAGCAATTCTTATTGAACTATTAACACAGGGGTTGATGTTTTTACATTTTTCTCAGGGGAGTCCAGCGTATAATTGGGGTTAAAAACCACCGGTTAGGACTGATAGACACACACACACCAGGGGATTTGGCAAGATCTTGATAACATTTTAGGACTGAACGTCCCCAAGAGACACACATGGGGTGAGTGGGGGCTGAGGGTCAGGAGTCCTTCAACCGTCCGAAGAAGCTGCTGCCCTCCAGAGGTTTTCCTTCTGCCTGAGGACCGAGATAAAGGCAGCACAAAATCAACCCTTAGCTTGAACGGAGAGCTGCGTTGACAAGCAGGTGGTCTGTGCAGTTCTTGCTGCCTGAACAGCAGTGAGGGGTCCAGGCCGGAGGGGCCCGGGCCAACTCAGCGGACAAGGTGTGGGCTTTTTATCACGGGTGGGGCTTGGAAGAGAACAGGGGAAGGACGCCTCAGAAGGGGTCCAGAATTCGCCTCTGTGGCATAATAACTGTTTTGAGCCAAAGGCATTTGCGTTGCTGAAATCTCTTATCTGCCTAAAAGCAGAGCCTCCCAGAACTCACCTGTCACCAATCCCCTCCTCTGAGCAACAGGGGAGGAAGGACTCTCATCACAGAAGATGAATCTCCGCATCACCCCTAAACAGACACTGTCACGAAACTATCGTGCCTGCCATCTTCTCCTAAGGGCCTGTTTATCTTTCCAAAAAGCCATTTGTTTTCCAGAAAATACTCCTCTCCTCCTTCCCTTCCCCTACCCAGATGGCATATGAGCCCCAAATTCTAACTTCCTCTTTGAGTCACATTTTCCGGTGAACCCCCACATGTGATTAAATCTCTTTTTTCTTGCTAATGTGTCTCTTGTCAGATGAATTTGCAGAACTCCGACTCCTGAACCTAAGAAGGTAGAGGAAAAGTTTTTTCCTCCCGGACACCTACTGCCCCCAAAATCCACGCTCTTTATGGCAGCTCTGCCCCTTCCCCACCCACAACCAGCAATTTAGACTCCTGTTTCTCAAAGTCTGTTAACACGGGACAGCCTGCCCTGTAGGATGTTCCCGTCCCAAAAGGTTTCTGCACTCAAATAAATTTGGCAATTACTACCCTGACAATCCCTCTTTTGGATATTGACGAATATATGTCAGTATACTAAATGTATTAAATTCTGCAATGTGTTTTTTTAAAGTGTAACTTCTTTAACTATTTCCCAAACTTGTCGGACCACGGTACCCCTCTGCCTCTATAATGCCTATTAATGATCCCACAGAGAACACAGTTTGGGAAACATCGGTTTACACTTTGCAGCCCATCAGCTCTGCTCTTGCTCTAGGCCAGACATCAGGTCCTTCCAGCCTCTCCGGACACAGGCTCGGGTGGGAGTGGAGAATACAAGCCCCACAGGTAGAACGACAGCTTACCTGGGTCAGCCACAGGTGTGGGAATCACATTTTTAAATCCAAATTCCTAAGTTACCAGGAGCCACAAGAAGGAATGATCATCGCAGCATCGCAGCATTATCAAGGCCAAACAAACAAACCAACCCTGAAAACAACCCAGATGTCCATCGAGGAGAGAACAGAAAGCTAGGTACTAGCTGCCTGCTGAATACCACTTGGCAGTGAAAACGCACACCCCATCACTACAGGCTTTGGAGCCGATGGCCTCCACGTGCGGACATAAAAAGTAAGCTGCGGAAGCACGCTTGTACAGAACATGCTGCTAGTTCTATAGTTTTGCAAAACAGCACCAATGACAGAGAAACATGGCTACGCTGCAAAAGTTCTAAGGTGCACATGGTCACGACTAGTGACAGGAAGGAAATGGGGCCGGCTGATGTTTGCTTCTCAGGCTAGACCTAGAGGCACGCAGGTGTGCACCGTCTGAGAGAGTGTGTGTGTTTTTAAAAACGGAAGAAATCTTCGGAGGCGCTGGGGACAAGGACGTAACAAGCTGGCAGCTTTTCTGTGGCCGACGGGCAAGGTGACCTGGGAGACAAGTCATAACCCCCTTCCTCACCTGTAACTGAGGACAACGAACCCACTGTTAGCGAGGAGGTTGCTCAAACTTCTTGCCCTTCCTCACGGGGTTTTGGGGAGGATGATATGAACTAACAATGTCAAAGGGCTGTGAAATCCACACGGAGCACCTGACCGATGGGCGTGGACGCCAGGCCCATTTTCATGACCTGGCAGCAAACACTCCAGCCAAAGGAAGCCTCGCTTTTCTCTCCAGGTTGGACCTCAGTCTCAGGCCTGAGGTCTGAGGATATGTGACACGAGGCCTTTATCAGCCCGACCCACTCAGAGTGTGTGTGGAAGGGAAGGAGGACAGGGGGGTGCCTGAAGTCCCTCATCCCTTTACAAAGCCCGTGCCCCCCGAGCATGGGAAACGAAGAAGTTTGTTTGCATTGGGCCCAAACCAGCCCAGCCCAGCTCTGCTCCCAGGCCGGAAACTCGAGGTTGTGAAGTGGCGGGAACATCGCCACTGACTGTTTATTCAGAGAGGGGACACTGACCCACCTTCACTTCCCGGCTCAGTCCACAAACCTGGGGTCCCCCAGTGCCAGAGCCCCCCTGCCCAGGGGCCAGTGACTCCACTTATGAGCCACCCAGGGCCCTGGGGGGGGTCTCAGCCATGCCCCCCAACTCTCTATTTCATCCACAAAATGCAGGCTTTGAGGTCAAATCCGTCTCCACTTACGAGCTGAGTGACTTTGGGCAAATTTCTTAATCTCTGGGAAGCGGTTTCACCGGAATCCCAGAATGGAAAGGAGAGGGATGGCATATGTGCAGACTGGCGCTGTGCCCAGCACCGGAGCAGACGTTCAGAATCGCTGCCTTCCTGCCTGCCTGCCTCCCACACTCGCATGGGCGTGTGGGTGGGAAGCCGGCTGGGGGGCGCGGGTGGGGGCAGCATCTGCCAGCTTCGAGATCCCGGAGGCTTCCCTCTGAGTTGGAAGTGACAAAAGGAAGGGACATGCAGAAGAAACTGTTGACTGACAGAGTTTTGATTACCCACAACTTTCACACACCTGTGCTTTCAAACCCTAATGGTGGACCTAAAGGATCTTCTGGGAAATTTCTGTTTTAAAAGTACATTAAAAAAAAAAAAAAAGAATAAATCCTACACACACAGTATTGAGTGAAAGAAGCCAAAAATAAAAGGATGCTGTAGGATACCGTTTAAAGGCCAAAACCAGGCAAAACTCTTTGCGGGGATGGAACATTTCTGTCCCCCCGCTGTGGTGGTGATTCCGTGAAGCTATGCTCGTGACGACACTTCACAGAACCGACGCCAAAGAAAAGTGGGCGCCTGTAGACCGGTGAGAGCAGCATGAGGCCTGTAGCTAAGTTACGGTACCACCGTCAGGCTCCTGCTTGTGATGTGAACCGAGGTTCTGCTCTGTGGCATGTCGCCGGGCGAAGACGCGAGGCCGAGAACACACAGGACTCTCTACTACTTTTGCAACCTCTGGTGAGTCTAAGATTATTTCAAAATAAACCTAAAAAAAAGTTCATTAAAAATATAAAATACCAAAATATTTTCATCATGACATACAAGTTAGAAATGGGAACTGGACGAGTCACCAGTTGTCTGTTCATTCCTTCCTTCGGTCCTTCGGTGCCTATGTACTGTGTCCCCTGAGTATAGGCACCGTGTCAGGGACCCAGGGCTGAGTCACACAGCCATAGGCCCTCTGTCTGCTCGGGGCTTAGCGTCAGGGAGGAGACAAAGTTAAAATAGGTGGCAGGTGGAACCTACCTCGGTTTGGCAACACGTCGCAAGGGCCTGGGCACCTGCGGACAGTCCGCTGAGGCTGTCGGTAACGAGCCCTAAAAGAGGGACCCCTGGGAAAGCAGGCACCCCGGGCCAAGGCCTCCAGGCAGGTAAGCCATGAGGCTGCAGGTCCAAACTGTCACCAAGCGTCATTCCAGGCTGGTTTTCCAGACCCCAGGACAGGCGATCAGAGCAGTGAGGGGGCGGGAATTTGCTCACCTGGCCCCCACTCAGCTCAGAAAATGACTGTTTCATGGCCACAGGGAGCTGATGAGGGAAGGCAGGGGCTGCAAACCCACCCACCAAGATCTCCACAATCCCGGGCAGCCTGTAGGCACCTGCAGGAGCCCCCACGCCCATGCAGGGCACCGGGCACTTCCCACCTCTTATCTCAGGCCCCAGCCCTCAAGCCAGGGCATCCTCTGGTCGCTAGGCCTCGTGTCACCTGCAAGCTGTGGGGAAGGGACCTGAGGCTCCCTTTGCAGCAGCTGCTCTTCCAGCTTCCCGGGGGCAAACGGGTTTGTTCCCTTGAAGTCCCTCCCGCTACCGGAAGTCCACTCTCGCTAGCAGCTACCCATCCTCCGCCACCAGCAGGAAAGCACTTTCGATGAGGAACTGGCAATCCCGCTTGAACTCTCCCAGCATGCCCCTGGCCCGGTCAATCTAACTTTCAGTTTCCCCTGGTGTCTTTACTGCCCCGCCTGGGGGAGCCTTCTTGTGCAGTCTGGAGCCAGGAGAGTCTAGGGGAGCCCAGAATCTTCCAGGGCTCAGGACGCACAGGGAACGCCTCCTGAATCCTTCCAGGAGAGCATCATGGCTTTCTCACTGTATTAGCTTCTATTGCTGCTACAACAAATCACCACACACTTAGTGTCTTAAAATAACCCAAATGAGTCGCCTTACTGTTTTAGAGGTCAGAAGTCCAACACAGGTTCACTGGGCTAAAACTCGAGGTGTCGGCAGAGCCGGTTCCTTCTGGAGGCTCTGGGGGGACGAGCGTCTTCCAGCTTCTGGAGGCCGCCACGCTCTGTGGCTCCTGGCCTTTCTTGCACCTTCAAAACCAGCAGTGGCCAGGAGTCCTTCCCACACGACATCACTGTGACACGGACTCTCCTGACACCTCTTCCGCTTTTAAGGGCCCTTGTGACGACACTGGGCCTGTGTGATGACCCAGGACGAGCTCCCTATTTTAAGGCCAGCTGATCAGCTCCTCTATTTCCATCTGCAACCTAAGTTCCCCTTTGCCACTGAACCTAACACAGCCACGCGCTCTGGGGGCTAGGGTGTGGACATTTTGGGCAGTCGTCATTCTGCCGGCCCCACTGATTCAGGTCCTGAAGGAAGATGAAGGGTAGGAGCGCGGGCCCAGGAGGCTGCCTGCGTGGGTTCGGACCCCAGCTCCACCCCTTGGTAGCTGAGGGACCCAGTTGTCTGCATCTGTAAAACGGGACCATGTGCCTGAAGGGGCTGGGGGAACAGCAGACGGTCCTCTCCAGGAACTCCGTCCTCGGCTCACTGACGAGTGGCTCTCCCAGGACAATACAAGGCTCACCTGGGCTTTCCCAATGTGCCACTTGGTCGCCCCAGAAGGATGGCTGGGCAGGACAAAGCCACTGATGGTGGCAGCTGGCCCCTCTGCCTCTCCAGAACCACAGGAGATCAACAACCGCTCGCCTGCTCCCTGGACGCTGAGCTCCACCCACCTCACGGAGGGACCCCATTCCTCCATGAGACAGAACTGGTCACGGTAAGGCAGCCACGTGTCCAGCGGAGCCCAGGTTATTCCAACTTCCCCACAGAGAGGTCACAGAGGTCATGGGGTCGGGATGTGGGGGTGGGGGGAGGTCGGGGCTCTGCTCCTGGGAACAGGGCCACCGGTCCCGGACGCAGCCAAACCACAGGCCTCACTTCTCTCCTAGGCGTCTTGCGTTTTCCTCAGGACGGCGGGGCTGGCGTTGAGCTACCAAACCCCAGAGAGGCCAAATGCCCCAAATCACAGTGTCACAGTAGCTGCCACACGGGAGGCATCGGCGGGAGGAGTGCCCAGGGTCTGGCTGGGCTGTGCGGCCTTGGGGAAATCGCGCTACTTCTCTGAGCTCCTCTCTTCCTCTTCTGTAAAACTGAGAGAGCTGGGCAGGGGATTCCATGAATCAGACCAGAGCACAGGGCCTCCCGCATCCACAAAAAACAAAGGGTGCGCCCCGGACAAAGCTTCCGGAACCCAGTGGCAGCCCCCTGCCTCAAAACGCTTGGGGAGGTCCTTTAGGCTCTGTCCCAGGTAGTGGCACCCTGGCCTTCTCCCTGGTGTCCCCCCACCCCCAAAACCAGGACAGTCAGCCCATCACGTAGGGGTAGAGGTGGCTTTCAGTCACTCCCAGGACAAGGGTAGGCTGCCGGGAAGTGGCCTCTGCCCACGCCCACCCAGCCTCCATGGAGAGAGGCCAGGGCAGCAAAACAGGAGGCCGTAGGTGGCAGGGGCCAAAAGGCCAGGCCATTCTCTCCAGCAGGGCCGTGGGGGAGCGCGCGCTCAGGCAGAGGAAGCAGGGGCCCAAGCTCAGCTGTGGGGGAGGGAAGGGGCTCTGCCCGACACCCCCACCCCATGGCTCCAGCCCAGGGCCTCCAAGAGGACCCCGCCCCCAGCCCATCTCTGGGGAGAAAGTGAGGCGCTCTGCGTTGCCAGATTCCAGTAATGAATCCCACATTCATTCCATCCTCTTAGCTTATTGCAAACCCTCCCTCTGCCTCTGGGTTTGCTCGGAACAGCTGGTCTGCAGAAGTCAGTGGATGGCTCTGAGACCCCCACCCACCCCTTCCTCTGAAGAGGAGGCCTCTCATTCCTGCCCTTTCCCTGGGAAAGCTGGGGAAGGAGTCATGACCGGATCTGCCATTAACTCTTTCCTGCCCGCCGGTTCCTGCAGGCACCGTGCCCCTGGCCCCTGCAGCCTGGGGAAGCAGCAAGTGTGGACAGGCGGGGGCCGGCAGCAGAGACACACACCGTCAGACCGCGCGGACACGCTCAGCTGGTAACACGCTGTTCTGCAGCCACGTTGCCAAGCTCTACTCCGACGTGAGTGACCGGTGTCTGGGGTTTGGCAGGTGGAAGACCGGAAGCCCCTGTGAGGTCCTGCCTCACTGACCAACGGCGACACACAGGCAGGGGGGGCTCAGGGCCAACGTGCTGTTCTGACCCATATGTGTGTGAGGCCCACAGCAACACGCTGACCACATCCTCAGGCGAATGCAAGGCAGCCTTGTGAGGGGTGAGAGAGCTGAGACCCAAAGAAGCCCACAAAACTGCAAAGGCTCCGATTAGCAGTCACGCTGGTCATTAGCCCAAAGGGTGTCCGTCTCCCCCAGCTGCCCAACTTGTGTTAATGTCCTTTCTGGAATGACGCATGGGAGCTGGACTGCGCTGGCCAGTGACCACTGGCACCTCCTGCCCCACCCCAAAGACGGGCCATTCTGTCTCCAGACAAGTGCCGGGCAGGCAGCCCCACTCCCTGCCTGCATACGGCCTGGAGGCTGTTTAGCGGCCACGCCACACCAAGGGACACCCACTGCTCGAAATGCCACAGAACCAGGGCCTGGGAGACACGGCTCCAGTTTTGCCACTAAGCAGCTATGTGACCCTGGCCAAAGGACTGCTCCTCGCTGGGCCTGAGGGATGAGAGAGCTGCATCCCAGTTCCAAGGGGGTTTAGGAAACGGGGCTCTGGAGTCAGGCTTCCTGGATTCAAACCGTTCCCTCTGCCACACCCACTAGCTGTGTGGCCTTGGGCAGATTACTTAACCTCTCCGTGTCCCGGGTTCCTCATCTGTGAAATGGAAATAATAACAGAATCAACGTCACCGTGTTGGGAGGATTCCAGGAAGTCCTTACTGCAGGTAAAGGGCCCTAAGGCCATAGCAGTCCACAGGAAACCTTAGTTACCGTGAGCGGACACCAGCACTGCTGTCACCACCATCAAGGGGCCCCATCCGGCACTGGCAGCCTGAGTTCCCAGCCAACAGAGGGTCCTGCCCTCCAGCACAACAGCCACAGCTGGACCCCAGCCTTACTCCCCAGGAACCAACCCCCTCGTGAATTAGCAGTCCCAGAGGCCCCAGGCCACCACCCTCGGTCCACATGTGAGACGGGTGGACCATCTCGCCATCTTTCCTCAGCTTCATCAAACCCACGCTTTCACTCCCTCCTCTGCTTCGCGTGCCAGAGCAAATACCAACCCTCGAGTCTGCTGGGGGAGGGGGAGTGAGTCTAGAGAACCCTCAGACTCGAGGGGGTCATGTTCCAGATAGTGCCGGGGCACCCTGGGACTGCGTGGAGCTGCCGGCAGCCCGTGGAGGGTCCCCCTGCAGGCTGATGGAGCCCACCACCCCTGCCTGCCACATGCTCCCTTCACCGTCGGTGCCCCCTTCCCTCCTCTGCCCTCTCCCTCCAGCAGCCGGAAGGGCAGGGGGAACATGGCCTGGGCAGGGCGGCCACACAGCTAACAGGGGCTGGCGTGGGGCCAGGAGCTCAGAGCCTCTGCTGGCCTTGCTACCTCACTGCATGGCCCTGTCCGGGGAAGGCTTCTGTAGAAAGCAGGCCAAGCCGAGCTGCCTGGGTGGGGTGGAAGCGGCCCAGCCTCGCAGCAAGTGCTGGGAGCACGGCCTGCAGACGCCAAGCCAAGGGACCTTCACCAAGCGGGAAAGTGAGCGACGCAGCCGGCTGCAGCTTAGGGTGTCTCCGGCACCAAGCCCCACACGCACACACAAAATGTCTGGTTTGGAAGGGCCAGAAGACAAGGGCTCTGTGCTGGGGAAGCCCCCCACCCCGGCCGGGGAGGCCCCACACAAGCTCCCCTCTCGGCTGAGCACCGAGCAGCGAGCGGAAGGCCTTAATTAGTACCAGACTGCGTTGTGCCGAAGGGAGGGAGGGGACAGGAAAGGGAACCAAGGCGGAACGTGAAGGGCCCCGGGAAGGGGGTGGGAGCCGAGGAAGAGCGGGGTGCACTCCAGGCCAAACCTGCATGGAAGGAGGGTGCGGAGATGCGGCCCGGCCTCACCCCCCTCTTCCTCTGCAGTTATCCCAGCTTTGTTATCTACAGCTTGTCCCTGGGAAGGCTGGATTCCGCTCCGAGGTCAGAAGTCAGGCTCCAGCTCCAGCCAACCCTCTCCTGCCCCTAGAAAGCCAGCCAGTCAGTGCCAGGGGACGCAGCGGCTGCTTCCGGTGTGGACGGGCCGGCCCCAGCGTGGGATGGCAGACCAGGTCCTGTCTCAGACTCGCAGTGGCTGCCCCGCACACCTTGGCCCCATGTTAGCCCCTTCTCTACTTGGACACCAGCCTGCCACCAGTCCAGGATGCTTCATCCGTCTTGTCCCTGTTCCCTCCAGGGTTGCCATAGCAGACCCTCCCTCATGCAGCACCCCCTTTCTCAGCCCACCCTTATTTGGTTCGGGTGTTCACTCTCCTCCCTGCTCTCCGAGAGGTCACCAGGTTAGGTTCTCAGCAAATGGGGCCAGGGGCCGCCTCTCAAAGCTGTCATGAGAGAGGGCTTCTGGGAGAGGGGACTTCTGGGGAGCCCACCTCCCTTTTGAGAACTGTGACTGTGCTCTGGGCAGCAGCTCACAAGTCAGTAACTATTCCCGCAGCCGCTGCAAGTCCCCTCTTGATGGCTTCCAGAAAAAGCATTCCATCTGTGGTCGTCACTGTCCCAAGATCCAAGAATATGCTCAGAACGGCAACTACAACAAAAGCTGACACCGAGAAAGTGCTTACGAAGGGTAGGCACTGTTCCCGGAGCTTTACACGCACCCTCGTAGGTCCTCACAACAGCGCATTTGAGCTTTCCTATCACTCGCCTTTAGCAGATTAGGAAATGGACACAGAGAGTTTAACAACTGGCCCCAGGCCACACAGCAAGAAGGGGTAGGAGACGGCTCCCTCCAGAGCCAGCCCCCTTCCTCAATACCCTTCCCCCCAGAGGAGGGACGGTCCAGTGGTCCAGTCTCCAAGAACCTCCTCATCTAATCAAAAATCTGGGGTGAGGGAGCAGGGCCTCGTCTTCTGTCCCCAATTCTCAGCTCCAGGCTGGGCACAGAGGAAGCCTCCGCAGGTAGATGAATGAATCAATGAGAGCCTGACAATGGAGGACAGCAACAGGGATGAGGATAAAACACAACAAAAGTATCATTTACCACTCACACTGCCTCACAGATAACCCCACGAAATAAAAAAGAAAGCACCTCGGGGGCCCACTGCCTGCCCCCCACCCCTAGCCGGGGTCCACCATCTACTAGAAACTCCCCTGCCTGTTTCCAAGTCCCATGGGCCCAAGAGGGCCCACTGGGTTACTGTCCCATACCCTCCTAGGGCAACGTGGCCCATCCCTAAGGCAAGACTCCGACAGAGTGAGGGAAATGAAACTCCCCAACGACAGGGCACTGTTGAATGTGGCAGGGAGACGCGGCCGATCAAGTCATTTGTATTAAGTGTATGTGTAGAAAAAACAGACGGGAAGGAAACACCAAAATGTGAACAGTGCTTGTTTCTGTAGGATGCAATTACTACCGATCATTTTCTTTACAGTTTTCTAATGAAAGGACATCTTTGTCGGGAGTAGGCCTAATTTTTAAAAATCACAAAAAAACAAAGGCCGTTTTTCAGTCAGGAAGACAGACAGACGCTTCTTATCATCTCAGCAGCCCGAGCATCGGCTCTCTGGCATCGCCTGGCCAAGCAGATGGCGTGTTCTAAGGAGCAGTCCGCTGGGTGATGAGCGGGTCTTCCCGGGGAGGCTCCCAGGGGCCCCTTCTCCTCCCCGTGCAGAGCTGGGTCTGGGACCCACCATCGGGGCTGCCGCGAGGCCGCTTCCCGCTGGGCTGCAGGGAGGATGTGGGGTCAGCCCAAGTTTGTGTCAACACGTTCTGCTTCATCACAGCCTGGTGGGGGCCCTCCACCCCTGGCCTGGCCCCCCCACCCAGCCCGGCACGACAACCCCAGGAAAAATGTTAGCAGGAAGGGAGGCTGCTGGGGGTGTGACAGGAGAGACCTTCCAAGGACAGAATTGTAAAAAGTCGCTCTGCTCAGCCCTCCCCAAGGACTTGAGACCTCCACTGCCCCCTAGTGACCGGCTGGCTCGGAGAGGAAGACGGGGATGAGTGCCCAGTGAGGCCAAGGCTGGGAGGGAGGCGGGCACCAACCACCGAGGCAGGGAGTGGAGCTGCGGGTACGAGGGACGGGGAGGGCAGCCTCTTCCTCGGGCCAGCTCCTGTCCAAAAAAATCACTGTCCCCTTTCCTCTGGCCATGAAATGAGTCTGCCCGGGTGAGGTAGCTGGGCTGCGTCCAGGCAGTGGGCCTCCTGGCCAGTCCCACCGGAGCCAGCTCCCAGGGTCTACTGTTGCCACACAGAAGAGAACGTGGGGTGCCAATGCATTTGTGTCACAGAGTGAAGCCCTGCTCCCAGGTAAATGATCCTCGCCCCAAAAGCAGCCGGCACTACCAAGACCACCCACAACTCTGGAGGCAAACCCCCACCCAGCAGCAGAGTGGGCGCCAGGAGCCTGGGCTCGCCCGTCCCCTGTCCGGACCTGAGTCCCGTCAGCTCCCAGGGTCTCTATAACCGCTTCCGCCCGGGCTGCATAGGGTTCCAACTCGTAAAGCCCACCTCGCCTTCCCCTTCCCCTCCAGCTCCTCGTCTCTGACACACTCAGCCCTTGATTCCAGCTTTCTTCTCCGTACCGGTATCCTCAAACCCTTCCTCCTCCAGGAAGGAGCCTGTCCCTAAACATGTCCCTGAGTGGCCACCCCTTTCGGATCAAAGAAAACTGAAACATAGCTCGTCAGCCTCTCCACGAGGACAGACGTCACCTGGGTGCCCGGCCCCCAGAGTGGCCCATCGACACCATCGCGTCCACTGATTATCTACCACCACGCCCACGATGCCATCAGCCCCCAGTCCCTCCACCGACGGAGCCATCGCAGCCTGGGCATCCGGTTAACTTCCACATCGCCTGGCCAGTGCTGGTGCCAGCACAGCACTCCGCCAGGCGGGCGGTAAGAGCCAGCTGGCAGCCAGCGCACAAGGCCTATGAGTGCTGATGGCATCGGCGTGCCGCCGGCCTCCCCTCCTGCACAAGCACAGACTCGCCCGGCCCGGCCTCACCCGGACCCGGGGGCTCGGAGCCACACCGGAGCTGGAGGACACAGGTGACACCGCCAGCCCGCATGCTCTGACTCAGTAACCAGGTGCTCAGAGCGGGAGGCCTGCCAGGACACCACCATTCCCCACCCGGCTGCCTCCTCCGTGAGGTTGATGCTGTCCTCGGTAGCACCACTTACAATTTACTATACACTGACTGTGCCCGGGGCTGTGCCGTGTCCATTCCTTACGTCATTCCATTAAATCCCCACATCTGTCCCCAACTGACAAACAATGGGACCGACTCAGAGTAGTTAACCTGCCGAGAAAAGTGGCAGGATTGGGATTTAAACCCAGGTCCAGCTCCAACCTCCCTCCCTCCGCCTTCCCTGAGTCCATGAGGTTCCAGCACAAAGGAAGTATTTATTAAATAGTTGTGATCCAGGGAAAGACGTCCCAGGACAGTGAAGGCCCTCGGTGGGGACACAGGCAGCCAGGCGGGGGGCTGAATGCCAGAGAGCAGGGGGTGGGTGTCCCAAGGACAGGGATACCACCGGAAGGTTTAAGATGCAAAGTAACTTGAACTGACTCTCGAATCAGGAAATCACTCGGGCTAACCAGGCTCACGGCCGTCCAACCACCGCAGACCTCCAGGGGCGCCCCTCACACACATTACACAAGTGGGCGTTCCTGGGGGAACCCTGCGGGGCCTTGCAGGCCACCATGGACTTCAGAGAACAGCATGGGGCAGGCTGTGGGTTCCAGAGGGTGCAAGGCCTGGGGTGGGAGCAGGGGAGCAGAGAGCTCAGGTTCAGGAAACTGCTGGAAGCAGCTGTGTGTGGCAGGATGATTCTCAGGTTTCTTAGGGCCTGGCGACTCAGTGGGCGGACAGGGAGCTGTTTCCTGAGCAGGAGGCCTGGGCACGGACTCAGGAGAAAACAGCTAGCTGGGCTGGGCCTAAGAAGCCCCCTGGGAGACACCCGGCCTGCCCTGCCCAGACCCCTATGCTCATCCTGATTTCGCTGTCCCCATGTCACACCCACCCACGTGAACACAGACTAACTTCTCTCAGGTAAGCACTTCCCCCCACGTCACCCCCCCTCCCCCAGCTTAGGGCCGGTAGGCAGGAAACGTGGCCAGCGGTCAGGCAGAGCGGGCTAACCCTGCGACTTGTGGCTCCACACTACACACGCGGCTCTGCACCACGCACAGGCCCTGAGCACACGTGTAAATGCTGGATGGGCGGTGGACGGATGCGGTGGGTGGATGGGCGGAACCTTCCTTTCAGCCTCCTAATATGTGCATGCTGGGTCCCCGGGGTCCCTCAGTTCCTGAATGGAGACAAGGGGGGTTGAACATCAGACTGGCCTCGGGGTGTGCACGGCAGCTGGGCAGGGGCTACTTCCACCTATGGGCAGCCCCAGGGTGGCGTCCCCACAGCTAGTCACACGCCAGGTGGGCAGCCACCCTGGGGACGCAGCCATATCCCCTGGACCTCTGGAGCTGGCAGGTGGGGGTCAAGGGCTCTAGGCCACAGGCAAGAGAGGGCCCCACAGCAGCAGATGCTGGGAGTCTGGCTGCAAAGCCCAGAGGCCTCCGGAGGCCGCTGGCCCGGCTTCCTGTGCAGCTGGGCTCCCCTGTACACTCAGTCCCTTGTCAGCACGACCTCCCACAGCTGGGCGCATCTTCCCAGGCCCGGTCACATGGTGTGGGTCAGTGCTGCTCAGGGGGGAGCAGAGCACCAGGAAAAGCCCCGGGGGGGGGGCGGGGTTGGTGTCACACTCCTGGAAACAGAGGAGAGCTCATGGGGGGGGCAGGAGGGGGCGGGTAAGCGCCCACTCTGCACAGGGACTTCCACACATGGTTCTTTGGCCCAACTGTTACCCCACTCTCCCAACAGGAAGCGAACGAAGCTGGCCAGCGGGAAGCAGAGGTCTGAGCTTCACGAGAGCTCTAGGCGTTCCCCGCTCCCTCCTTCTTAGTGTTGAGTCCGCTTCTGGGCTCAGAAGGGAGGATGTGCCCATCCACTCAGGGGTCCAGCCAACGCGAGGCCATATGCAATACAGTGGGCTTCGGGGCATCACTCCTCACTGAGTCTCCCAGAGGCCCTGTGAGGAGGACGCAGTTCAACCCACTTTACAGACAAAGACACTGAGTCCTAACGTGACCTGCCAAGGGCAGAAAGCGATCGGGGCTGCCTTTTATTAATGTTACAAAGTCAGCCACAACGGCACACCTTCCGGACAGAACTTCTCTGTGACTCAACAGGGACCACATCTCACGCTGCCCTTGAGGGGCAACTTGAAGGTCAAACAGGCTGGACTCCGCCCTTTGTGCCTGCCAACTCCTGAGGCCTCTTCCCTACCACCAAGATGGGCCATGGAGGGGGCCGATACCCAGGTGGGTTAGGAGTGTCCATGTCGCCTAACGGAACAACCAGTGGGTCACTGACCCTTCCACTGGGCGCAGGAACCCAACCAGAGGCTGTCACAGTGACACAGAAACCCTGTGCCTAGGGACCAGCCAGCTGGGGCTCTGGAATCAAATAGCCCTGTGCTCAAATACGAAGCCGCGTCGGCCACTTGTAGCTGTGTGGCCTGGGGCAAGTCACTCAACCTCTCTGGACCTCAGCACCAGCTTCTCTGCGACAGTACAGGTAACTGCTTCCCACAGTGTCTGTGCAGATACATCCCGTACACGATGCACATGAGGCGTGGAGCCCAGCACTTGGAGCGTGTAAGGACGCAGTCAGCGGTCACCGTGATTAATGAAATATTAATGAAGGCTGGGAGGCGAATGACAGCCTCCCCGCGGTGTCCCAAAAATGGAAACAAATCTGCTCAGCTCTCACAGAAGCAGAAAGCCAGCCAAGGGCAGGCTCCCAGGCCTGGCTTCCAGCGAGACGGGCCACCCCCTTACAGCACATTCCCTCCGGTCTCAGGCAGGGCCCGGGGCAGGCCGCCGCCCTCAGATTATCTCAGAGCTGGCACCTGCTTCGAACGCACATGCTTGGACTTTCCAGATCTTTCCTCTCCTCTCTCTGACCTTCCCCTACTCACTTATTCCCTTCTCCCCCCAACACACACACTTTCTTACTCACTCTCTCCTTTCATTCCTGTTCAAAAACAAATAATCCAGGCCAAATGTGTCAGCTGGCTTCTGGAAAAGGTTCTCTGCAGCATGAACTGTGTGGTGGTTACACTGCAGGGGGTGGGGTGGTGGCGATGGGAAGGATTACTCACTGCAGAGCAGAGATCTCGGGGTACAGTGCAGGGGGATTGCCGAGACTGGGTCACAGGGCAATGGCTGGGGCCAGCCTCACCCCACGCCCCAGTCAGGACCTAGCCTGGGGCCACATCTCACAAGTCTCCTGAGCAAGAAACTTGACACACCTGGTCACATGGTCAGAAACACTGCATCACGCCGCCATTTTGGGGGGGGTCACATGGTGGGTTCCTGAGCATTCTGTGAGCAAAACACTCAGGGGGCTGAGGCTTCTCATCCTCACGCACAGCCTGGTCAAGATGCTGGTGTAATCTCAGAGCCCCGAGATCTCACCAGGTGACACTGGAGTTGAGTCCTGAGCAAGAACCCAGAGGAAAAGGGAAGGGTCGGAGGGCGCGGGGAGGTGCTCAGAGCAGCGCGTAGTCCACTTTTTTTGGCAGCGTTGGCACCCCTCAGAGGCCCTGGTTCCAAAGGGTCCAGGAAGCTGCATTTCAGATTCAGAACTCCCCAGAGGGGTGCCTTGGAAACAAGCCTGGCAGGTAGCAGCAGGACCCCAAAGGTGAGGGGCTTCCTCTGCCACGGGGTCTCAGCCCATGGGTATCAGTTTTCCCGTCTTCCCATGTGGCCAGGAGCCCCGCTCCCTGGGACCAGCCCTGAGCACGCCCTGGGGAAGGGAGGGCCGTGGGGGGTGAGGGCAGATGGTTTCGCAGGTACCCTGGGCACCCCAGCCGCTGCTCTCTCTCCAGCTTCCCCCACCTCCGTCCCCCGGGCAGAACTCTGGGGGCCTGTTCCTGAGGCCCAGAAATAAGGGGACTCCAGGAAGCTCCTCTCTCCGTCCCCCAGGCCATGCTGAAGGGATGACCTCCCAGAAAGCCACGTGGTGGCCGCTACTGTCCTGGCCGCCCGGCCTGGCCCGAGACGGGGCGTTGACAAGTGAGACGCTGCATTTCCACTGGCTTCTCCACCTGACTTCCCTCTGATGTCCCGAGGGCCCCGGCCACAGCATCCATGCTGGACGGGCCCTGTGCTGTTCAAGGTAATAGCTGTGAAGAGCTGAGAGTGGCGCCTGGCGCACAGCACACACCCAGGAAGGGCTAGAAGACGGGCAGGACCTCTGGCCAGGGAAAAGTGAGGGAGCTGCCGATCCCCGACGGTGAGGTCGCCCACTTCCAGCCTTCACCCTGGTGGGTTAGAGGAAGCCCCCAGGGAGAGACGTCCCTCTCAGCACCTAGCCCAATCAGGCAGGTGAAGAACCACTCCACGCTCCAGAGAGAGCCTACAGAAGCCATCCCTGCCACAGGACAGCGTGCTCGGGGACCTTCGGAGAGCAAACCCGGAAGGAAGGGATGACGGCATGACAGCCCAGGGTCTTTTGCTCTTCCCAGGGTCAGCATGGGGACCCCAACACAGGGAGGTTCTAATTGAGCCCCCTCCCACCCCCAGCCCAAACGTCGCCTGTTGGCTCTTCCAGCAGCATGTGGGCTGGTCTTGTAAGGAGGGCTGGGAGAGAGACAGCCTCCAGGGGCTGGGCTGGCCAGGGCTGGCTGGCCACGGGTGGCAGCGAGTAGCCACAGTGGGCTCTCTGCAGTGGTGATCAGGGAAGAGAAACGGGACTTCTAATCTGTTCCCTCTCAGCCCCTGACAAACGGTATCTTCTTCCAAAATCCAGGGCTGCTGAGGGGCCAGAGAAGAGGGGGAATACCAGAGTCTCCCTTCTGGAACTGGGGCTTTCTTTCGTTTCGTCCTTCGTGACGCCTTGTGAAAACAGGCGGCGACGGGCCTGAGCTCCCCTTCATCCAGCCAACGCTGGGGCAGGGACCCGGCTTCAGGCATGGGCCCGGTGGTCCCCAGCCCCAGCCAGCCGAGAGTGAGCTCCACCCCACCAACGCTGCTACCTCCTAGGGCCGCTGGGCAGCCAGGTGCCCCCAGGGTTCAAATCCAGATGACTAACAGCTGTGGGGCCTTAGGCAAGTGGCTGGAGGTGTCTGTGCCTTGACTTCCTCATCTGGAAAATGGGATCATGTGAGGAACTATTGGCCCTGGAAGCCGGCCTTCTGCTCGTCATCAGGCTGCTCAGCCCTCGCTGCCTGGCTGAGAGAAGGAGCTCACTAATTGTGGCCGCAGGAATCTGGACCTGGAAGGGCCAGGAAAGTCTTCCACATGCGAATCCCATCCAGAAGGGGGGTGCCTGTGCCAGCTGGCCTGCGGCAAGGGAGAGGGAAGGAGACGGCCAGGGAGGTGCGGGAGCAAGCAGGAGGTGAAGGAACAGCCCCTCCAGTCCCCACGACCACGCAACAGGCAGACACTCTGAGTGCCCCCCCAGCCCCCAAAGACTTATCGGGCTGCTGAGGCTGAAGAGTCCCGGACCTCCTGGGTCCGAACAGAATCACCCACCGCTGGAGACGAATGTCTCACAGGCTTGAAGGCACAGGTGGGGCTGCCCAGGGGACCATTTAATACAGGGGGAGGCACCAAGGCCAGGGTGGCCGGGGCCCCACATCACCCACAGAGAGCCGGGCGCAAATGCCTGCCAAGAATAAGCATGCATGAGAAACAGGCAAGGACGCGGGCACAGGCAGACCTCCTACTAAATTAAACAATTAAACCTCAGGGAACTCAGCTTCTAGTTTGCTGTCCCGGGCTCTCTCACCCGAACAGAACGTCCATTTACATAAACCTCCGGCAAACCTGAGGTCTGGATTCAAGATCTGACCCTGTGCGTGCACCTGCTCGGTCCACACAGCGGCCATGCAGCCTGACTGCCCGTCGCCAGCCCTAGAGACACAGGAGTGGCCCGGCGCCCCCACCCCAGCTGCTGCAGGAAGACACGAGGCTGTGGTGCTCATCGTGGCCTAGGTACTGGTCCAGGTACGGGGCTGGGCTCCTGCCCAAGGGACAGTCGGGGACAGAAAGGGACGGAGGGGCCGTCCTCCTCCCCAACCACCAGCCAGCTCCTCCTTTATCGCAGCCTCGCCAACCACGTCCCAACACCAGAAGCCCACCCCACCCACAAGCTGCAGCTCCCAGCCTGAACTCACCTGGTGGGGGCGTGGGGGCCGGAGCACCCGAAATCCAGGCGGGCAATGGAGGGTTGGTGGCTGCAGGCCCTTGTTTTGGGAGGTGCCTCAACCCTCTGTAACCCGAGCCCCGTATGACAAGGGCCAACTGCCTCACCGTGCCAGCTCTTCCTATCAGGTACCACATACGCATTAGTCAGCAGGCGGGCAGGCAGGCTGAGAGCCACCACCCAAGGATGTTAGACCAGAGCTGGGGGCGGCGTCATCTCGAGCGTGAAAATGGGCCCCCCCCCTCTTCTTCCTCCTGGGCTGGACTACAGGACCGGACAGGGAAGTAGACACTGCCCCAGGGAGTGGGCAGGGGCCATGCCATGATTCAGGGTGCTCTGGGGTCACCAGGGACAGGTGGTGACCGTGGGTGTTACTGCCCCTCTAGCTTGGCTCCCATTATGTGCACCTCCATCCCCGAGGTGGGTAAAAACCACCACAGCCCAAGCCCCTCTGTTCAAACAGCAGCCTCGACCCACTCCTTGGGGGTCCCCTCAGGTCTCCTGTTTCTGCCTGTAAGAGGTGCGGCGTGAAGTCTCTGTGTGGACGTGGGGATGGATGAGAGGAAATGGGCCTGGGACGCTGACCAAGGCTTCCGGGCTGACTCGCAAAGCCCAGGGAGCAGACAACTGGGGGGCACAGAGGCAGGGCGGGGGATGTCCGCCAGCCCTCCCGCCTCTTAGCTGTGTCTCCCACACCACAACAGCCTCATCGCAGATCAGACGCGCCCCAGGAGCCGGGTCCCGTGGCCCAGCCCGGGAAGCAGGGCCCCCAGGTCTCAAATGACGTCCAGGGCCGTGCTCCCGTGAGGGCCTGGTTGAGCAGAGGCCGCCTGGGAGACACAAATGTGATATTTTGCCAGCTCCAGGAGTCCCCAGAGGGAGGATTCCTTCGGCGGGGCATCTGGAGACTTGCTGGGTCAGTGAGGAAAGGAGGAGACCGTGCTGCATCCTCAGGCCTGGGGGGGCAGAGCAGAGCTGGAGGCCAGCCAGCAGAGGAAGCCGGGTCGGGAGGCACGGAGGGGCACTGCTGCCTTCCCGCCGTCAGCAGGACAGGCCAGCCCAGGCCCAAGCTCTGGACCCAGGAGAGGCTGACCTGCAGCAGGCTCCCACGGACCAACACACCTCTGTCACGGCCCAGGTCCACACCTGCACAGGCCATTCTCTCCGGGAATTCAGTGTGGGCCCATCTGTCCGGCCAACCAAGAGGCCACTGAGGTGCCGTGGGCAGCCCAGCCCACCGCACCTCAGTGGCCTCTTGGGGGGTTACAATATGTGTGATCTCGGGACACCCCCTCCACCCTCCACCAGCAAGGAACAGGAGTAAGGAGCAAACAGCAGCCCCCACCTGTGGGGTCCGACAGGTGGAAGGCAGGTCACCACTGCAGTGTGCCCCAGGTGCCCCCAGCCCGAGCGCCCACCTCGGGGCTCTGTGACACAGGAGAATAAGCCCATTGGCTAAACCACAGGGGTCAGGCTGCTGTGACTGCACCTGAACACCTGTGCAGCAGGAAGGCTGGCTTCCTGGACCCCCAGGAGAGGAGATTTGGGGCTGAGGAACTTTAAGACATTTGGGGTTAGGGAACAAAGCTTGCGGGCATACCTAAGTAAGCCCCAAACACACATGAAAAATCTACAGACCTATATATTTTAAGGAAGTAAACATTTGTGAATAAAAACAACGGGTTCTGTATATTTAATTTCCATTTACCATCCCACGGCGGGTTGAAAAGTTTGTAGGATCTCCCTGACAACTTCGATTAGAAACACGCACACTTGTTTGGGAGTTCCATACACGCTGAGATGCGTTACCTTTCTGTGTCTGGTGCTCCACACCTGGTGCGCCTTTCCCGTTCCATGACCTGGAGTTTGCAGGTCCCCGCCTCCTCTGGCTCCGAGACAAAAGGAACTGAAGGATACTGACTTGTCAAGAGCCCCTGCCCCCTATTCAGGGGGACCAGCTCTGAGGGCTGACAGAAGCCTCCCTCCTCAGTCCTGAAGCATCGTCCACAGCCCCACAGCCACCTCCTCTTCCTCAAGCTCCGGTCCCCTCTTTCCCCAACCATCTTCCGCAAAGCGTCACAGGCTTGTCCACCTGGAGAAGCATGGCTGCTGGGCTGCACCGGGTACGTCAGTGACAGCGACACCTAGGCTTCACGAAGCACTTCCTGCATGCGTCCAAGCACCGCTCAGTACACTTCCTGACATTCAAGCTCCCAACGACTTGATGACACCGTTCTATAAATGGGGAAACTGAGGCACAGAGCGGTGAGACTGGCCCAAGGACGCAGATTCCGAGGGTCGGGGCCAGAACTGGAATCCAGGCAGCCTGGCTCCAAATCCCACCTCTTAAGAGGGCAGTCCTCCTGGAGCACCTTGAGAAGGTGCAGGCTGTTATTACCCTCCTTTTACGGGAGGGGAAACTGAGGCACCAAGGAGCCATCAGCCCGGGGGCCAGAGTGTGGGCCCAGTGATTCTTAGAGCACATGGTATGTAGCACACGGAAGCTGAAAGTCTTAGACGACATGACCGGGGCTGTCAGAGGGACCAGGCGGCTTCTGGACTCAAAATCTGGGTGTCCCACGTGTAGTTCCCACGTGGAGCACGAGTACCCCAGAACCCAGGGTGGAGGGCTGGCCGCCCCGCTGGCAGATGGCGCCCTCCGGGCTGCAGTCGGGAGCTCTTCAAAGCCTCATCTGGGGCCCAGCCCCGAAAGCACTCACTTGTGCGCCAAGGGACTCAGGAGTGGAGGGGTGTCCTCCCCACCCCCTGTCCTCACAGGGCCTAGGAGACCCTGTGTTTGCTCAGCTCCTGGGCAGGGCAGCTGGCTCCAGGCAGCACCCGTGGCACATATAACCGTCCTTCACCCTGTCCCGTCAGCACATCCGTGTCACTCACTGTCACAGCTTCTTATGGGGGCCCAAGCGCTCCTGCTCTTTATTAACCCTCCAGCTCCCACGGAAACTCTGGGTGTGCTGGGGACCCCCCTCTCCCCATCACACTCAAATGCATTTAGGGGGACACTGCCTTGACACAGGCGCCAAATGTCCAGCGGCAAAATGACAGGTTGGAGGGTCCGCTGTGCTGGTCCAGCCTGTCCCCACCCCACCAAGCTTTCTGGGGAGCACTGTTGTAGCCAGCACCCTCCTGCCCCCATGCCTCCCACCGGCTGCAGCTGCATTCCGCCCCACCTCCCCACTGACCCAGCCTGGCAGGTACTGCCCACTCGGTTCAAAGGCACACGCATTAGCCCTTCAAACCTCAGCCCTGGAGACTGGGGTGAGGCAAGTGAGGCATCACCCAGGAGCAAAATTTAAGGGGGGCGCCAGAAAACTCAGGAATCAAGATAAATAGTATTTTAATGCAATCTTTTTTAAAAAAAAACATAAAAAACTTGCAGAAATTCCTCAAATAGCAAAACCCGCCAGGGCGGGGCGCAGGCTGAGGAGAATGAGAGGCATGGCCGCCCATGGGCAGGGCAGGGGCCCATCTTTATTTAAAATGTGAATATTTGTTCATTGTGGATTTTCTTTTGCATAATTTTGACATTTAAAAATGCTGCATTAAAATACTATTCCTCTTGAGTCCTGAACTTTTTGGTGCCCCCTTAAATTCTGTGTCCCCCATGAGTGCCTCACTTGCCACGCCCTAATCTTGACCCTATTCTTGCATCTGCCCTCCGACCACTGGGCGCCCACGCTGGGGACCTGGAGCCCACGCTGGTGACCTAGAACCCACGCCAGTGACCTGGAACCCACGCACTTCCGAAAGGACTTTCCTGACCACCCTCCTGATGGCACCGCGATTCCCGAGCTGCCTCTCCTGTTATTTTTCCTTTAACCCTCAACCACGTCTAACGTATCTTGTTTATCTCCCATCTCCTCCCGTCAGCACGTAAGCTTCAGGACAGGATTTTTGTCTCTGTCTGCACGTCACCACTGAATTCCTCGGTGCCAGGCACATAGCAGCTCTCAATGTTTCTTGAACAAACAGATATTAATGGCATGGAAATCTTCCAGGAAATCTGGTCAAGCGTGGCTGAAATGCCCCCGGTGGGTCCGCTCTCACAGAGCACCTTCAGCCTCTCCCCCACCCCCCGCCGGCCTGGCCCACCTCCACCCCATCCTCTAGGCCACCATGTGCCAAACTGTGGGTCCTCACCCATTAATGGGTCTGAAAACTGTTCAGTGGGTCATGGCCAGCATTTTTTTTTTCTTCACTTAAAAAGAATATTCACAACCACCAAAAGGTGGAAACAACTCAAATGCCCATCAGCGGATGAACAGATACACAAAATGTGGTCCGTCCGTTAATGGAATCTTACTCAGCGATAAAAAGGAGTGAAGCACTGACACCTGCTACAGCATGGATGAACTTTGAAAGCATCATGCTGGGTGAACGAAGCCCGACACGAAGACCATATACATTGTGTGGTTCCATTTCTAAGAAAGGTCCAGAATAGGAAACTCTGTAGACAGAAAGCCCAGTCATTGCTTAAGACTGCAGAAGACCGAGCGAGGGACCAGGGAGGACCGCGAAGGGTACAGGGATTCTTTCGGAGGTGATGAGAATGGTCTCAAATTGGATGTGGTGAGAGCTGCACAACTATTTAGTGAATACCCTAAAAACCACGAAACTGTTTACACTTTAAATGAGTCAACTGTATGATATGTGAGCTGCATCTCAATAAGGATGTTTTTAAAAAATAAGAAAAGCTCTCCCCTCCAAAAAAAGAAAAGAACAGTGAATCCTGGAGGGCAGCAGGCAGACAGCAAAGGTGACAATGACTCCATGGAAATTTTGTTTCATTTGTGTGTGTGCGCGCGCACACACACACACACACACACACACACACACACACCCCTATCTACACATATGGGTACCCTAGTTTGTGGCGTGACCTGTACTTCTTATTGGGAGGTGTGGTCCCAATAAGTTTGAAAGCCGCTCTCTGGGCAACATCAAAATTACAATTCCTGAAACCCAATAGCCCTTCACCTGCCTGAACCACTCTGCCGGCTTCAACACCTGGGTCTCCCATCACCGCCTCCAAGAGGGCTCCGCCTATGGGGCTGGGGGCTCTGGACTCAAGCCTCCCAGGACACTTGCTACACTGCACTGCACGTGTGTGTCGCCGAGGGAGCATTCCCAGGACCTCGCCTCGTCCAGTCCATCTCTGCACGTCGTTCCCCTCGGGGGACAGCACAGGACCCAGGGATGCAGCTGAGGGGCACGGGCGGTGCCATCGTGGGCCACCCCCCACCCCCCACCCCCACACACCACCACCTCTGAACAAGCTGAGGGATTTTAAATAGCTTACAGGATGCTGTTCCAGAAAAAAAGACACAAAACATGAGAAGAAAAATAAACAAAAACTCAAACAGAGCCATGGAAAATTTTTTAAGTTCTTAAAGTACCAGGCTCCCATGAAAGCATCAGGCGCAGATGGTTTCACTAGTGAATTCTTTACGAGTTTCAATAGCGATGACTCGTTGCTGTGTAGAATGTTCCAGAACACAGGGGAAAAAAGAAACGCATCCAAATTATTTTTGCTCAGCCAGCACAACACGGACACCAAAAACTGATAAATATAGCGCGCACACACCCCCCACATGCGAAAGACCATGCCCACTTGTGTGCATGCGTGCAAAAACCTCACATCCGCACCTCGCTGTTGAAACACAAATGAATTCCAATGGGTTGATGATTTCAGTACAGAGAAATGAAACCATAAAAAGTATTAGATGCAAACTTGGGTAAAATTCTTTTCTATAATTTTGGACGACTGAAGCTTCTAAGCGGGACAAGATCCCAAGAGGAAAAAAAAAAAGAATAAACTTGACAATGTAAAGGTTAAAAAAATCTGTTTGAAAGAGCACACTATAAATAAAATTAAAAGTCCACAACTGGGGAAAAAGCAGCACTTGTATACCAGCTACAACAAAGGTGTGCAAAGAACTCTTTAGAAAAAAAAAAAATCAACAAAAGGATTAACAACCCAACTGGTAAAATAATGAGCCAAAGACACAGTTCGCAGGAAACCTAGGGCCCTGGGAACACAGGAAAAGGTTCCCCCTCACTAAAGATGCACAAAGTGAAACACCAATCTGACAGCTTCCTACCCTCTCAGCCTGGGGCCAGGGGCGCGGACCTCTGTGCTATTTGGGCTAAAAACTGGTGGAACCGCTTTGGAGGCCAACCTGGCAACATGGATCAAAATTTTAAACACACACATCCTTGGTGCAGGAAGGCCACACGTAAAGGTCTATCTGACCGTCACGCGTGCACAAATATAAAAGAGAGGGTGCCTTCGTAGCCTCGTTTACCATCATCGTGAAAAGCTGGGCGAGAGCGGGAGGTGGGAGCGCAGAGTGGCTGAGGACGCAGCTGTTAGAGGAACGTGCGGGGAGCTAAGCCATCCACGCATGGAACAGGAAGAAAGGAGGCCAGCTGCAGGAGTCCGGTTCCATTTGTGTTCTGCACAAGCCTCCAGGATACTGACACAGACCTCTCCACACGTGCCCTGAAGGACCCTCCCCGACAGGCAAAATCCAGGACAAGGGGAGAGGGTGGGGGTGGGGAGGCAGACTTCCTTTCGGATTTCAAGGGATTTCAAGGGACCTTCGTTTTTTCTCTTTGACAGTGGCCATGTTGCTTTTTAGAATTGGAGGAGGGAAAGGTAAACAGGCAAATGAGTACAGAGCACAGCGTCTAAACACCAGCCATGCCCTTTCTATATAGGGGCTGTGTTTAGTTTGTGTTTATGTGCTTGTTTCACAAAAAACTCCGGGGTGCTGGCAGTCTTCCCGGGTCATCACTTTCGTTCTCACCACGCTGTGCGAGAGGAACTGTGCCCACTGTGACTACGAGAAGACTGAGTCAGCCGGCGTCAGTCGTGAGGCCCCTGCATGGCAGAAACGGGGCCCAGGAGACCTGAGGGTGAAGCCAGGCCCCTCAGTCATTCCCCCCACAAGTGGGCAAGGCCTCCCAGCTCGAACATTCTCCAGTTCCAAGGTGTAAGGTCATTTTGGAAAGAGAGAGGAGGACTAGGTGATCTTTAGGGCCACTTCTGGCTCCAACCTCTCCTGGTGTCTCAGAAGGGCACTGGACCAGACCAGGGATTTCCAAACAGGGTTTCCTGGAGTTCTGGGGCTCCACAGAGGTTGCCCAGCGGCAGCAGTGGGAAAGGGGAGGGGGCCGAGTGTGGGCAGTCCATGCCGCCCCTTCATCAGAGCCCGTCCATTTTTATGCCCCTCCCCTGCTCAGAGAATGGACGCGCAGTCCTGGGCGCAAGCTGCCTTTACTCACCAGCTACAACCTGTAGCTGCTGGGATCCCAGGGGGGCGCCTGTGCCACCCACAGAAAGCTGCAGGTCAGGGAGGACACAGGAGAGGACGCTGTGCCACATTAGGCCAGCATGAACCACGTGGCACCCTCCAGGCCCACTGTCGGAACCCGGGGTCTGGGCAGGGCTGTGCACACTTCAGGGCGCCGGCTGGGGGTCTGGGCACGCTCTTCAGTGCTGAATACGCCCTCTGTCCACACCGCACAGTGTGTGGCTGTCTGGCCCGGGCGCATCCCCACACAGCGGCCCCATTGTGCAGACCCTGGCTCCCATCAGCTGTCCCGGGCCTGGGAGGCTATGGGTGCAGACAGCTCTCCTTCTGACAGCTGCTCTGGCTTCCGAGGACGAGCCCCCGGGAGGCCTCGCCCAGCGCCATGTGTCTGGGGGGCCGGCTTCCATCCCCGGGCTGGGTGGTCAGGGCCACGGCACCCAAAGCCACAGGCCACAGGGGGGCAGAGCGGAGACCCGCCTCCTTGCCCAGCCCTCTCCCGCAGCTGTGCCTGCCTCTATGTCAGGCATTCTGCAGCTGCCGGGGCTGCATTCCCAGATGGGCCCTCGTCCCGCCTCGCCACTGGGCTGGGCTTGGCAGGCCGGCAGCTGGGCAGGCTGGCGAGGGGCAGCGGGTTCTTCTTCCTGGGCCGTGGAGCCCAGCTGCCCTGGCTGACCCCTACTCTGCCCCACCTTGAAGAAGACACCTGGGCCTGGCCACACCTCCAGCGGGACACCCTTGTCCCCCCATAAACTGCGGCCTTCCTGCTTCCCACATAGGTGGGAATGGGCCTCAGGGACAGCTCAAAAAAGTGAGCTTTTTCTCAAGATTCCAGCCACAACCAAGAACATTTCTAGATGATTTTAGCAAGAGGAAAACCCCATCGAGAAACTTGCTCAGCCTGCCCCACCCCAATCTCATGCCACTGTCACAAGTGGCCCTGGTGCCACCATGGAATGGGCACCTGGAGAGCTCTGGCCGCCGTGGGTCAGTGGGCCCAACCCCCTCCCTCATTTGACAGATAGAGAAACTGAGGCAGAGGGCAAAGTGAAATCCCGTTGGGTAGAGCCAGGACACACCCAAGAACTCAGCTGGGTGCTGGTCAGGGACGCCCCACTGGCCACCCTGCCCAGTACCCCTGGCCTCCCCCCTGGCCTCCTGCAAACCTCCAGAAACAGCAAAGAACCAGACCCAGGAGTGAGCAACCAGTGCCCGCCTTATAAGGCAGCCTCAGGAAACTTGGCTGGTGTCAAAGGAAGGGGGGGCTCCTAGGGCGAGGCAGAGCCAGGGGCCCGCCCCTTAGACACGCTGCTTCCGGGTCCTGCAGCCCAGACCCACCCATCGCCACCCATGCAGAGGCAGGGGGAGAGCGAGGACCTGGGAAAGGAGGCAAGGCCATTCCCACCCAGAGGCCGGACCGAGAGGAGCAGGGATGACCCGAGGGACGACAAGGAGGGTGCCAGGTCCAGGGACGGGCAGCCGCCTCGCAAACCAAGAACCCAGCATGCCACAGTGCAGTGGGGCAGGTCTATGGGTTCTTAGTAGTCCAGGAAAGTTCTGCCTGGGCCCTGGAGGGTCCCCTGGGGTCCCTGCATCTGCTTGCCAGAGCCACAGAAAAGGCATCCTACCTTGCGCCTCCAACATTATTTTACTGAGCACCTACTTGTGTCCAAGTCACTTGGTATCTTTTTTTTTTTTTTTTTTTAAGCTGAGCCATCCTGCTACCTGTTGGCAGCTCAGCGGCTGCTCAGCTCGGGCTGGACTCAAACCGGCGACCCTGTTGCTCACAGCTCGCACTCTTGAGCGAGCTCTTAACCAACTGAGCCACTCGGCCGGCCCCTCACTTGGTATCTTATGGGATTCTTAAAAGAACAAAAAACGAAAACAAAAACAGCCCTACCCTCAAGAAACCTAGAATCCAGTATGGGGCATGGAGCAAATTTTGAAGAATATATAGCAAACATTTAATAAAAATGGATATCTCTGGGGCCGGCCGAGTGGCGCGATGGTTAAGAACACGCTTGGGACGCCAGAGGGCCCCGGTTCGGATCCCACATATGAGGGCCAGTGACACTGCCCTCCACAGCTAAGATGCTGAACAACAGCTCAACCTGGAGCTGGGCTGCCATGAGTCGCCGGCGACGGCGTAGGCTGCACTCCCTGTGGCAGTGGGTTGCCATGGGCTACCGTATGTAGCCAGCAGCCAGCGTGAGCGGCCAGCAGCCGCAGTGAGCGGCCGTCCAGAAGCCGGCAACTGATCTGCCTCGCCAGAGAAGAGCGCAATGATGGTGCCAACTTGGGCCAGTGAAGCAACATCCTCCACAACTAGATTGAAGAACAAAACGACAGCAACTTGTCTGTTCCCCTTCCCCCAATTCCCCAGCACTGTTCCCATCCCCCCAATTCCCCAATAAAAATCTTTAAAAAAAAAAATGGATATCTCTGGACTACAGGCAAATTTTAGTTTCTTTCCTATGTTCTGAATTTTAAAGAAAGGTAGTATGGGGCCGGCCAAGTGGCTCAGTTGGTTAAGAGCTTGCTCAAGAGTGCGAGCTGTGAGCAACAGGGTCGCCGGTTCGATTCCCGGCCCGAGCTGAGCTGCCGCTAAGCTACCAATATAGGTGGCAGGATGGCTCAGCGAAAAAAAAAAGAAAGAAAGAAAGAAAGAAAAGGTACTATGGAAAACTATTTTTACGTTACAAATTCTAGCAGAGGAAAAGGGTTCATACACAGATAATTTACATTCCAAGCCAAACACGAGGTATTACACAGGAGAAAGATGCAGAAAAGCATGGGAATCAGAGGAAGTGTGGCAGCTTTCAGCCAGAGGGAAGGTTTCATGGAAGAAGTGTCATTTGAGCTGGGCTCTGAGGGATGCATAGGAGTTCGAAGAGAGCAGTGATGTAAAGAGGAGCAAGGGCAGGGGTCAGAAGGTCAGAGCAGAACCGCTGTGAGGAAAGGTGGCCTGTGGGAGACCAGGAAAGGACCAGAGCAGGAGGAGCTGGGGAACAGGGAGACGGGCGCTGGACAAGAGGGTAAATGGACTGTGGAGGCCCCCCCGGTGGGGGGGAGGGTGAGTCAGCCAGTGAAGGATCTCAACAGTGCCTGTTGAGGGAGGTCAACTGGGGAGCAACTCAGCTGGGATCACAGGAGACCCAGTCCTGCACCTGATGCCACAATCCAGGAGGCTTCCTGGAGGCAGAGGCAGAGGACACAGAGCTCTGTCCCTCCTTTATCCTTTACCCCTGTGGTGCCAGCTGGGCTCAGAGCAGAGCCTGTGGGGTGGGGGGCTTCCTGGAGCTCCCCACCCAGCCCCCAGTGGAAGGGCGGAAGGGGATGGGAGTGCCAGGTCTGCAGGAGAGATGAACAGGAAACGGGGCCCAGGGAGAGGAGGGGGACAAAGGAAGAAGCAGACGGAGCAGGGGCTGGGTGGGGACTTAGCCCTGGGCCTCCGGAATCTACTGCAGTGGGTTCCGGGAACACTCCTCCACCGGGAAGGCCCTGCCCTCCATCCCGTCCTGACCAGGACCTTGGGCCTGGACGTCCGAGGCCAAGCAGGTCAAGGCCACATTCCCCAGTCCACAGTGGGCCGTGCCACCGCTTCCCCACTCACTCCTCGCAGCTCACTCCACAGTGACTTCTGAGCACTGCTGGAAGAGAAAAGATCCTCCCACAGTGTCATCCAAGTCCCACCCCCAAGCCCCTCCCCCCACCAAGCATCCTTCCTCTTCGTGTGTCTGTCCAGCCCCAACCTTGTCCAACTGCGTCTGTCCAGCCTAAAGGTTCTCAGCCCGTGAGTACCGGTCTCAGGGCCCCTCCCCACCCAGCCGGTACGACCTGGGGGTCGGGGCACATGTGAGTTCACACGTGTATACACACGACGGCACCTTCCCCCGACCCCGAGCTCATGCTCAGCGACTAAGGGCAGTCACGCTGGCTTATGACCCCTCCAGGTGGAGCTGGACGCCCCTTTGAGCGGGCTGCTCCCTGAGCTGAGAGCCAGCGGGTCTGGGACACTGGTGACGTTGCTCACATGCCCACACAGACATTTAAATTCTTTTCCATGGAGAAATTCCACCGTTCCCTCCAGTCCCAGGCTCCCCGACATCTCTGGACGGCGACCTCACTGGGAATGCTTTTCTCTCCCCTCCTTTGCCTGGTTAAACCCCACTGGCTCAGGGGGAGGGGCCTCGGCGCCCGAGAAGCCTCCGTGCACTGCTGCTCTGCCGGTCACCACCGTTCTGCTCCTGACGTCCTGCTCGCTCCTGAGCCAGGGCCCGCCTGACCATTCCTGCATACCCAAGGCTGTGCCCCACCTGCCTGATGACCCAGGGCGGTGCCACCCCCGTCCCCCAGAGCCAGGGCCACCTCCTTGTGCATTCAGCGCCAGCTGTCATCAAGATCTGGACAGCCCAGTGATGGTCATCTCCCCGACCACATCCTGTTTGACTAGCCCGACTATGAACACCTCACCCCCAGGAGGGGGACGAATCTGGTGCCAAAGGCCCTGGACCAACAGAAGACTGTGAGGAAATGGCCTCCCAGCCACTCCCCAAACACTGACAGTGCCTCTGTCCCATATAGGTGGGTGGGAGTGGCTCTGCACGGTCAGGTTAGGGAGATGGGACGGAGAACACATTCACACACACCCAGGGCGGGAAGGGCCCTCCAAGGTCCCCTCGTCCCTCGCTACTCAGAGTATGGCCCAGCCTGTAGGACATTCAGTCTCGGCCCCTCCCCACACCCAGACGGCTCTATCTAATGGTCACTGGAACAGAACACAGCTGCTCATCCAACACCCCCGCCCCAACACAAGCCGAGTGCCCCTCGGGTCCCCAAGTCCACTGACCACTGGAAAATCCTCATTCAAAAAGGGAATCCAAAGAGAAGTGACAGCAGGGGCTTGTGAAGAGATAGATGTGTGCAGGCCCATGTTCACAGCAGCATTATTCACAAGTAGCCAAAGGGTGGAAACACCCGAGTGTCCATCCACAGATGAACAGCAAAGGTAGTCCATCCAGACAATGGAATACAATTCGGCCTTAAAAAGGGAGGAATTCTGACACCTGCTACAACACGGATGGGCCGGGAAGACGTGATGCTACGTGACATAGGCCAGGCATAAAAGGACAAATACTGTGTGATTCCACTCTGATGACGGACCCAGAGTGGCCACATTTGTAGAGACAGAAGGTAGAACGGAGGCTGCCAGGCTGGGGGCAGGGGAGGGAGTTAGTGCTAAGTGGGGACAGAGCTTCAGTTTGAAAAAGTTCTGGAGACGGATGGATGATAGCACAACTCTATGAACGTACCTAATGCCTCTGAACTGTACACGCAAACATGGTTCAAATGGTCAATTTTACGTTATGTCTATTTTACTGCAATTAAAAACAGTAATTTTGAAAAGGTAAGTCAAAACCCCGGAATATGCTGTCTCTCCAACCCAAAGAACACCTGTTGAACATTTACTGACCTCCATGTCCTGTGATCAAAACTGACCCAGCTTTTGTGGGGCTGACAGCCCTGCCGGCACCTACACACAGCCCCGTGTCCCAGGGGGGACCTGTGTCCCACGGGGATCAGCACCGCCACCCCTGTAAGCTCCCCGCGTGAGTCCTCGAATCACAGTACCCAAGCTCCTCGCCTCCCTTCCCCTCCCCTCACCAGAAGAGTACCCCCAAATGGAGCTGCGGGCAGGTACCATGGGGCTTCCTTGGCTTGGGGACCCCTTCCCAGCGGCCCTCAGAATCTTAGGGTGCAGACATTAGGCGTGTATGTTCTCCTCGACTCTGCTCACAGCCCTCCCTCCTGGGGGAAGGGAAGGAGGGGGGAGACCATCCAGTGGAAACTCCCAAGAGGGTGGGGACCTCACCCCCCCACCGCCATCCCCCCTCCCCCCCAACAAGGCCTGGGCCTCTGCCAGGCACTCAAGGGCTGTCTGCCTCTTGAGCAAGAGCCAGCCTGCCCAGCCCAGTGACCACCAGTGTGGAGCCCGTGCTTGGGTCTCAAGCCCATCCTCCTGCCCCCACCCCCCCAAAGGAGCCTGCCCCACCCTCACTTTCCAGGCTGCCAGCCCCCCCGCAGTCCTGGGCTCACACAGCAGAAGTCCTACAGCACAGCCCATGCTGACCAATAAAGAGGGGCCTCGAAACCCAGAGGTCCCTTCCAAAGTCTGACCAAGTCCAACGTGCTGCATCTTGGTCTGTCCCCCATGGACAGAAAGAGCTGCCAGTCCCCTCCCCGAGCCTTCGGACACTCGCCCCTATGTTCTCAGATCTCCATGGAAGCATATACCCCACCACCCCCAATTCAGCCAAGACTCTACGGCAAAGCCAGCTCCCGCCCCCACTCACACACCCGGCACTTTGCTACTCACCCTCCTGGCTCCTGGGTGGGGCCTCAGCCAAGGGGGGCTGGGGCTTGGGCTCCAGCCTGTTCTGCAGCTGAGACATTGGGGTGGGTTCTGAATTCTCCAGGGTCTGGGCCGGGCTGGGGGAGGCAGGCGCCTCGGCTGGCTTGGGCACCTGGATCTCAACCCTCTTGGAGACGGTGTCGGCGGTGGGGGCGGCGGGCACCTCGGGGACCTTGGAGGCGGGGGTCTCCATCCTCCGGTGGACTGCCTCCGGGGGCTTGACTATGGTGATCTCCGTCCTCCGAGGGGTGGGCTCTGGCGTCTTGTGGCCCAGCACCTCGGCCCGCTTGAGCCCAAACCGCGATGGCCCGGCGGCGCCAGCGTTCTCCACCTGCTTGGACGAGATGTCAATGGAGAGCTCGGTGCGCCGAGACACGGGCTCGCCCTTGGGCCCTGAGAGCTCGACCCTCCGCAGGGCGGCCTTGGGGGATCGCTGGCTTAGGGAGTCCACATGGCGGGCAGCGGGCTCTGAGTTCTTCACACCCAGGTCCTGGAATTTCTGGGTGGAGCTGGCCACAGTGGCCCGGAGCAGGGGAGTCTGGACCCTCCGGGGTGGGGTGGAGTTGGGCGTATCGACCTCCTCGACCTCAAAAGATCTCTTCAAGGCTGCAAGACACAGAGAGGGGGATGTGATGAGTGGACGGCTAGGGGACATCCTGCTCATGGTGAATGTCGGCAGGTAGCTGGCAGCGAGGGCCCCACGGAAGACCCTTCGCCACTCAGAATGAAAAGGGGAGGAGGCCGGCCGAGTGGCTCAGTTGGTTAGGAGCTCGCTCAAGAGTTTGAGCTCTGCGGGCCGGCCGAGTGGCGCGATGGTTAAGAACTGGCTTGGGATGCCAGAGGGCCCCGGTTCAGATCCCACATATGAGGGCCAGTGACACTG
>NW_017731437.1:2127640-2147186 GCF_001890085.2 Hipposideros armiger | reverse complement strand
GCCGCTGAGCTGCCAACAGGTAGCAGGATGGCTCAGCTAAAAAAAAAAAATTGAACTAATTTGTTCCAGGCAGATATGAAGAAATTTTTGGCTTTAAAAAAAAAAAAAAAAAAAGCATGAAAAGGGGGCAGCCCCACTCTCCCGGGGGACACAGAGGCACCAGTGATCACGCGTTCTAGGAGAGAAAGACAGAAGGCTGGAGCCTGGAGGGTGCCGGCCTCTCTGTCCTGCCATGGCCAATGGCCACGGCGTGGGCCCGCCCAGTATATTTTCTGTCAGGATGTTCAGGCTCAGGGGCGCCTTTGTCTCGTCGTGGCATTCCTTCACCCCTCCCTCACCTCCACCCGACACAGACACCATCAGCAGACACACCAGTGTGGGGACACGTCCGCAGTACTAACAGCCAGGCCATGGCCAAGCAGAATCGGTGATAACATGAACAGCCGGCACCGGGCTCACCGTGCACAACCCCATGGACTCCTCACAGTAACCGATGGTGCCAATACTGCTCTTCTCCTTTGGGAGAGGTGGGGAAACTGAGGCCGGGTGCTTAATGTGCCCGAAGGCAGGGACAGTGAGCGGCAGAGCCAGAAGACACGTCTGTCCGACTCCAGGGCCAAACGTTCTAATCACATGGTTGTCCAGTTTCTGGAATATGTGGACCCCCACGTGCTCCACGCCCCCCGACCTTCTGACCCCTCACCTCACCCTTGGCTTCCCTCGGCCTCCATCCTATACTACTTGCCCCAGCCAGACCTGGGCCCCGTGGGACAGCAGCTATCCGACTCCCTACTCCACAGTCCAGTGTTTCCACCCGGCTGCCTGCCATCCCCACCAGGATCTGCTCCCTCCCAGGTGGTGGAGACAGTGCCTGAAAAGCCACCGTCCCCACAGTCCCTGCAGCCGCGCTCCAAACGAGAACCAGCTGCTCCTGGTTATAAAGACCAGAGCAGGAAGGGGCCCACATGAGAGGAACATTCACCAGCTCCTTCCCGGAGGGGCCCACAGCAAGCCCGGTGTCACCCCCCACCCCACTCCCCACCTCGCCTCACCAGCCTCCAGAGCCCAGGATTCAGGAGACCCCACGATTTCCTCCCTTGGCCCACAGCTGGTCCTCAGCCCCCAACAACAGCTCACAGGGGTCAATCTTAGGGACCCCTCCTCCCGTCTTCGTGCCTCCGAATTCCAGCCCAGCTCCCATCTCTTCCCAGTGGACAGCACTTCCTTCCGCAGACCAGGGCCTGGTGGGGGCTGAGTGGGTGGGTGGCCAGGGGAGCGTGTGACCTTAAGGCTGGGAGTGGGAGGAAGCACGGGGGACCCTGTCCCTGAAACCTGCTGCCTGAACTACCGGTGCCCCAGACGTGGCACTTCTGGGGGACCCTCTCCAAGCCCTAGGCACACCTCCCTCTTGGTGGACAGAGGGCACAAAATCCCGGGTTGCAAAGCAGAGCCATCGCAGAGGCCCAGCAGGGCCTGGAAATGTCCTCAGACGTAGGAGCTGTACGGATTTGAGGAGCTGGGATGTCGTCTCGCACCCTGTCGCAGGGACATGCCGGCTGCTCAGCTCTGTTGCCACACAGGCCTGTAGGCCCAGGGTGGCCAGAGCTTCGGACTTCAAGAGAGCCTGGAAATCTGGATTGTTTTATATGTCGTCTCCAGGTTTTTAGATGCCGGCACAAACAAAGCAAAACAAGCCTTTAAAAACACCATGCAGGCACACAAAAATCACATCCATAGGCTGCATTCGGCCTGGGGTGCTCACCTACGCCCTCAAGGGCGGCCGGGTCCTGAGCTAGCGCTAGGACCCCATCTTGGTGCAGGTCTGCCTCTCCACGGGCAGCTGTGCACCAAGACAATTGCAAAGGGCGAACCGATGGTTCTAAAGAAGCCCAGATGCCCCCAGGAGAGGCCGGTGCCTGTGAGACTGGCCGGAACGTCCAGAATGGTGTCCACGTGGTTCCCAGGTCTAACCTTGCCTCGAGAGCACTATGCAAACTGTCCCCAAATGGTGGCTCCTCTCTGTCTGTGGGCGCCCTAGAGGAGAGGTCCACGCCCCACCCCCCTCAATGCAGACCTTTCCAGGTGTCCTTACTGTTCCAGGGACTGAGCTGGAGAACAGGAACTAAGTGGGGGACAGCCTTTCCCAGGTTTACCCGGGAGGATAAGACCCCGACTCACGATTTAACACCCTGCACCAAAGCATCTCCGTCCAGAGGTGGCGAAGAGCTGGAGCCAGCCCGACACGCACAGATCCCTGCTGAATGACATGGCCCCACCCTGAACACCACTCCTTCCCCTGGACGGCTTCCCAGCTCACCCGCCACCACCCTGCCCTATGTTACCTGTGCGTATCGTCCATCTACCTGGGCAGGTACTGCCCAGCATCACACAGCCTCTTAGTCCTATGCTCCACCATCAGGATGGTGACCGCTCAGCGAACGTCAGGGTGGTTCGGGTGGTTCTTGATGGTCCTATGCCATCCACCCAAATAAGCACGCCTCCTCCTCTGAGGCCCCTCAAAGCCAGGCTCACTCGGGCTCCTCCCAAAGCCTGCCCTGGGCCCCGAAGTTCACACCATTCCCTCCCCATGTCATCCAGGTCCCTCAGGACTTCAGGGGGGGTGTTTGGGGACAGAGCCCGACATCCTCCCTGCATTACACCACGAGCCAGCTCTCTATGTGCTTCTTTATAGAACTTAAAGGCTGGTTTGTAACTGTGGGCACGGAGCCCTGGGGCACCCCGAGAGAAGGAACCTCCAGAGCAGGGAGGCACCGGGTCTTCACCCCCATTTCAGCCTGAGAAGCTCCATTTTCCTCTAAGTCTGTAGTGGGTTGAATAGTGTCCCCCCAACAGATATGTCCACATCCTAACCCCCAGAACCTGCGCATGTGACCTTACTTGGAAATAAGATCTATGCAGATGTGGTTAAGGTCAGGATTTGCAATGAGATTATCCCAGATTTAGGATGGGGGTCTAAATCCTGTAAGTGCCCTTATAAGAGATTGGAGGAGGGGGGCGGGGATGTGAGAGGCAGACTCACAGAGAGGCCATGTGAAGCCAGGGGCAGAGGCTGCAGTGATGCGACCCCAAGCCACAGAACGCCTGGGGCCGCCAGAAGCTACAAGGGACAAGGAAAGATTCTTCCCTTGATCTTTAGGAGAGCGCATGACCCTGCTGAAACCTTGATTATGGACTTTTGGTCTCCAGACAGTGAGAGAATCAATTTCTGTTGTTTCAGCCACACAGTTTGTGGTGATCTGTTATGGCAGGCCCAGGAAATTAACACAGGGACCGTCAGAAGAACGAGACCTCTGGGCTACAAGACCGTCAGGGGCCCTTCCCTTGGTGGGCACCTTGCTCCACATCCCAGCCCCTATCCAGCCTCAACCACACTCAACCAACAGCCAACGGAGGGACCAACAGAGGCATGGCCGGCGACTCCAGAGCTGCTGTGCCCAGGGACCCAGCGGGGGAAGAGCTGCCTCCTTTTTCCTTTCCTGGACTCACACAAAACCTCAGATGGCTGGAAAAGTCGCCAGGGAAATAACACTACCCTAGATTTACACCAGAACATCTTTTAAGGCAGGTTTTTTGCAAGGGACACCCCATACACAGCTGCCTCCCCACGGAGGATGTCGTGACACGACAAGAACCCAACTGCGAAAAATTAGGAGCTCGCTTGTCACAAAGCTGGCAGGATAGGGTCCTCCAGCATCTCCTCCCCCATCGGGGTCCTGCGAAAACACGCACAGCCATCCTTCTTGGAAACCCACCCCCCACCTTCTTCACGGGCGACGGTGTAATCTACTCACATTTCCTCAACCCCCTACCCCGTGGAGGCAGAGGCAGCCAAGGGGTGTCCACATGCGGCCACAGAAGCCAGCAAGAGTGATCGTGAGCTTGTGGTTTTGCAGATTTGGGACACCTCTGTGACATCAGATCTGATGACCGACTGGGCAGTGCAGTGGGGTGAGGGACTGGCTGCCTCCCCTTTTGTCTGCAGGATATTAATGCAGCTAGAAGGCATGCAAGAGATCCTGGATGGACAAACTGGGTTCCCACGGAGCACCAGACAAATCACGGCCCCACTGCCACCCCTATAAGGCAGGAGGTACCCACCTCTGCTTACACGGCTTCCATAACAAGGATGCCCCCCAAAGCCAGGTGCAAACCTCCCCTATTCCCCAAACCCTTCCCCAACATGCACCAAGAGCCCAGAGGCCACGCCTGGAAATTTATCCCAAGGATATTATCAGAAGAACAGAAAGATTTATTGTATGAGGGTATTTGCATCAGCCATTAAAACAGCAAACGCTGGAAACAATTAGGCTTTCCAAGATTTTCTACACCCGTATGCAGAAGTCCTATGCAGTCATCAAGTTCAGAAGACAAGAAATGCTGAGAGTATGAAGTAAAACTAGCAGACTACATGACGTATGTATGCAAAGATTTTATCTCACACAGACATGCAGCGTGCATGCATGCACGCACGCGGAAAACGGCTGTCTGGATGGAATTACGGTGGGTGTTTTTCTCCAGGAGACGCTCCTGCCTTTTCGCAACACGCTACACGAAATGTGGGCCACTTAATATTTTCAGGGGATAAAAAACCATCAACACTTTTTAAAAACAAACCTGGTGAGAAGAAGTGGGGGCTGTGGATACCTGTAGGTGCCGCCCAGCCCTTCCCCAAAGCCCAGCCCCCTCCAGTCCATGGAACACCTACAATCCCAGCTGCAAGCCTGTCTGCCCCGCCCATGGGGGGGGGTCGAAGGAGGAGCAGCTGGGATCTGGGGCTGTTTAAGGAGGAATGTGCCTGCGCACAAGGGGCCAATTGTGAAGGCCTCTGCTCTGACCGCAGGCCGCCAGCAAACCTCTCCCCACTCCCCAAACACTTCCTGGTGCACACAGGGGGCCTGGGGAGGGGATGCTGGGTGAGCCGCAAGAGTCCAGCTCCAGCCTGAGACAAATGTCATGCGAGGAAATGCGAGAGACAAGGTCAGGGCAAACCCATGCGTCGCCTCCACGGGAGGGGGCGATGTGGCCACTGCCCAGCACAGGTCCAATTCCAGCTCAGGCTCCAGGAAGGCCAGCCCTGGTCACACTGAGTCCCTTCCGGGCAGCAGATTCTGTCCCCGAAGAAACAGTGGCCACTCAGGAACCAGGGCCAGGGGCCCAGGCAACCCAGAGGGATGGTGTCAGGCTCCCTGCCCTGAGCCTGCAGCAGCCCCACCCACAGGTGACTGCAGGCCACTGGAGCAAGGCCAGGAGCGTGTGTGACCACTGGGGTCCGCGGGATGGACGCAGGGCATAGTTCTCGCTGTCCTGTGAGCACGGGTCTTGGCACAGACCCCGGTTCTGAGTGGTGGGGGTTGGCAGGGCCTCCGGTGGGGGGAAGGCAGAGCGGGTGTGGCTGTGGGGCAGGGAGCAGTACAGCATGGAAGACAGACAAGGAACCAGGTGGTGCCCGTGCAGCAATTACAGCTGTTGGCGTAGCTACCACCTGTGCGTGTGTACCCATGGGTACGTGGTCACCACCACCCACAGGTGGCCAAGGCTGCAGGTGCCCTGCCTGTGTCCACCACACCCATGGCCAGTTTCTGCCCCTCTGCCAGAGGGCCTCTCCTGGTGGCCACCTGGTGCCCCAGAAGGGAAGACGGGGAGGGGTCACCCTGCTCCCTGTACCAGCAGCTCTTAGGCAATAACTGGAGGGTAAACACACCAACCCCCACCCCAGGCGGGGCAGCTCTGGGGATGGTGGTGCAGAGCCCCCAGCACCCGCAGTGAGGCTGAGCTCCAGCCCACAGACCTAACATGCTTGGAGATGCACCTTACAGGCCACCACCCACCTCTCCCTCAGGGATGACTGGGGTCACCCTGCACTTGAATCCTTGTCTCAGGAGCTGCCTCTGGGGACTCCGTGGAGGACGGGATGGCTAAGGGGGCAGGCGGGGAACACAGAGGAGGATGCAGGTGGCAAAGTGGAGGAGGGGTGTCCTCAGGAAGCAAAACAGTCCAAAAGGAAGTCGGAAAGCAGCAGTGTCAGCGTGAGCCGCGGGCCCTGGCGTCCCACAGAGCAGCACGTTTGTTTATCAACAAAAGGCCACGTCCAAATAAAGGAAGAGACTGCTCCCCAAGTCAGGCTTGGCCTGGCTGGGCCACAGGGCTGGACGCAGCCTAAGAACCGTGTCCAGTGCCAACCCCATTCTGCCCCAGGCTCCACCTCAGGGTCTGGGACCAGTGTAGTGACCAAGGGCAGTTGGCTGCCCTGGGCTTATCTGCCCACATGGCCGGCTGAAGGTGGCCTTGGGATGTGGGCAGCGTGCACGTCTGACCCTCCCATCTGACGCAGGCCAGCATTTCAACACTTGGCAGTCTCACCAAGTGTCTGGCCTATGCCCCCGGAAAAGGGCGAACCAGCTGACCCATTTCCGCTTATCCCCAGGGGAGTGCGCAGGGGGACCCAATAGTGTCCCTTAGACTCCCCAGAGGGTCTCTACGCCCAGAGAAGGCCACCCCCCAACACACACATTTATTTTGATGACTGCCTTTCTTTGCGTGTTAGGAGGAATGGCTTTGTCTCTGGTGCCCCAGGCCTGGGAGACGTGGGCACTCCAGGGTCCTCCCAGCTCATCACAGCCCCCACCTGGGAGGCCTGCGGGCTCTGGAACAGCGATGTGAGAACTAGCAGGTCTGAATGCCTGCTGGTTGGGGTTGGGTTTCCCAGCCGGGGCCAACAGAAACAAACAAGCCCTGTCCCTCCTTTCCAGGCTGCAGAAGTAGCTGTGCCACTGTGGCAGGGGACCCGCCATACAGCCTACAGGGCACAGCCTTCCCTGCCAGTGACATTTTCAGGCACAAAAAGAGTGCAAAGGCCGGAAGTGGCGTGCGAGTCATCCCCGGCCCCTCCACGCGGGGCAAGACCTCCAGCTCCGGGCAGGGAGCCCAGAGCAGCTGCGGTCAACAGCTGGCCCTCGGGATCCCAGACCTTCTCTCCTTCCCCAAGTTCATGATGTTCCTTTCTCTCTGGTAAAAGTTCTCTAGGAACCTGGCAAGTGAGGACCCAGGCAGAACCAGCCCCAGCTCCCAACCAACCCTCCTAGTCACAGGAGCCATGCAGTCTAGTCCCCTCAGAATGGGACAGAATGTCCTACCCAATGCTTTTCCAACGGCTTCCAGATTCTGCTCTGCTGTCTGCAGGACGACGGTCGGAGAGCCCAACGGGGACATCCCAGCTCACACCTGCTAGCCCGCTGTCATTATTCAGGGCACCCTTTTCACTCCCAAGTGTCCCAACGGGGGCAATATCTGGTCACCAGACCTCTGAAAGGTTCATTACTGGTGTTCGCCCCTCCCCCCACCAGAGAAGGGTCTTGGGGTGATGGCTCCAGGGATAGGGGAGCTGCTTCAGAGCCGAGACACTGGCAGCATCACGGGACGTAGCAGCTTCTGCTTCAAGAAATCTCTCTGCACAGCGTACAAATGGGGCCTCGATCATGATAAACGCTGAGGCCTCTTCTTCGAAAGCCCCAGAGGGCAACCTCACCCAGATGGCGGCCTCTGTGCTTGCCCCCACCGCCTGCCCTGCGCCCTGGGCTCTGGCGTCCAGGCACACTTTAAAAGTCACCCTAAAAGGCTGGGCTTCCTTTCCTCTTGACTAAATTAAAGTGATAGGAACATGAGGACATTTGGAACGTTCTGTTGCAAACAGACTTGTCTTGTCGTTCCCATCCCCCCCCCTTCCCGTCGCTTAAACTGGCTGTTGGCTCTCTCCACTAAGAGACAAGGCAAAGGGCTGGAGGCTCGGCAGGCGCCAGCTTCGCAGTTGCAGGTTACGTGGGGGAGGGGTTTTCTGAGCCAGAGTAGGAGGCCTGGACCTCTCCCTGAAAGGCCCCGGGGGAGGGGACAGGTGACCTTTCAGGCCTCCACAGGTGAAAGGTCCCCTGATAAATGGCAGCCCCTGGGAGGTGACTGACTTCAAAAGCTGAGATCACAGGCCCAGCTCAAGGGCCTCAAAGGTTCCGGCCCCTCCCCCCACAGACGTCCCCACTGCCTTCTCCCCTCATTCCAGCCCCTCCCTCCAACCGTCCAGCGCTCCCCCAAACACACCTTTTCCCAAATCAGCAGGCCCTGTGGGTGCTACTCCTTGAGAGCCCCCCCCCCGCCTCCCCATGGAGCAAGGATCATGCAAACACTCTGGGCTCCTGCAGACCAGGACCCGAGACCCTCAGGAACGCTCAGACCAGGACCCGAGACCCTCAGGAAGGCTCCGGCCAGGACTGTGGTTGCGCGACAGGCCAGCTTCCTGATGGAGCTGCTCTCCCTTCTCTGTTCTCTTCTCAGCCCAGCGACATGGCTGGTGCTGCTCCCATCTGCCCGGCCAGAGGAACCACCCCTCATTCTTTACCCCACTGACCACTGGGGGAAACGGTAAAAGCACTTAAAATATGCAAAGAAATCTAACTCCAGGGGCCAGTTGGCCCAGATGAGTCGTCCATTCTTCACACGCCCGCAGAAGGAGGCCAGGGGGACAGATGGGGCTGCGTGGTGGCCTGGGGGCAGGCAGCAGGCAGGCGCTGCCCAGGCCAGTTTGATCTTTGGCCTAATTACAGGGGACAGTGACCCCGGGGGAGCAGAGTTCAGGCCCCGGTCCAGCTGTGCCCCAGGCCTCGAGGAATGTGGTGGCGGGGTCATAACAGCAGGACCCAAAACTTGCCACACTGGGCCGGGTGAGCGGGCGCAGCCTTGGTGACCACTAAGCCGTGCACGCATCGAGACGGACTTGCGGTCTGGGTTCTGTGACCCTGAGGGTGGAGTGGACCTGGTCTCTGTCCTCAAAGACATGAGGGGTTTGGCAAAGAAGCGGGGACACAGAAAACCAAAAAGGGGGAGCTGGGTTTGTTGTGTGGGAGAGGCCACAGCTGGACACTGAGAAGATTCCAGAAGGGGTCCCAGAGAGCAGTAACCTCCGCCAGAGGGACCGCCCAGCTGTTCCAAAGAGCCCGGGGTGGGGGCTGAGAGGGCTCCTCCTGCGCCAGGCCTTCCTGGGTTCTTTCTCACCGGGGACGGCAAGCTCTCGGCAAACTCCACACCCCATCTAGAACTTGAAAAGACCCTGGGAACCTAAATCAAGCCAGACATGTCCTTGTGCGTCCTTCACCCTGAGAGCCACACACAGAGTGTGGGGTTCCCACACTCAGGCCCGGATGAGCTTCCCAGAGCCACATGGGGCTAAGGGTGTGTGTGGGGGTGGGGGGGGAAGGGGACAGGGGAGCCACTTAGAAGTGCAGGGGTGGGTCTCTGCCTCTGAGGGAAGGTAAGCTCTGGAAGAGGGACCCGGCAGTGCCACACCCTCCAGGGTCCCAGGGGTCAGACAGACTCGGGAGGTGGCTGCACTCTGTCCACAGCAATGACGGGCATTCAGCTCTGGGCCCTGCTCACACGCTCACCTAGAGAAAGCCACAGGGACACTGCCCCTGGCCTGGACCCTGGTGAGGATGCCGGAGGGGGCAGGCATAGGGGGAGCGGTCTTGGCACATGGACCGGCCCACCTGGTCCACTCCATGCTCAGGCCTCCTCCCGGGCTACAGCGCTCAGAAGACCTGGGGGGGGCGGCCAACCGTCGCTCAAAGTCACACCATTAGGGACATCCAAGCCTGGTCTCCCCACCCCATCCAGTGCCCATCCACTCACCCCAAGTCTGGACCATTCTGCTCTGCCCAAGGCAGACCACTGCAGTGAGCTGAAGAGTGGCCCCCAAAAGCTATGTCCCTGTCCTACCCCCAGAAGCTGTGAATGTGACGTTATCTAGAAACAGGGTTTTGCAGATGTGATTAAGAATCTGGCGGGCCGGCTGAGTGGCTCAGTTGGCTTAAGAGCGCAAGCTCTGAGCAACAGGGCTGCCGGTTAGATTCCCACATGGGCCAGTGACGCTGCACCCAAGCTGAGCTGTCGCTGAGCTGCCTGGCTCAGCTGGTGTAACAACAAGATTGCCTGTTTGATGGTGGGCTACGCCTACCCACAAATAAGACTGAACTCAGCACCTTGAGTTGAGCTGCCACTTGGATGGCTCAGTGGATAGAGTGTGCGCTCTTAACAACAAGGCTGCTGGTTCGACTCCCGCATGGGATGGTGGCTACGCCCACCCTCAACTATGATTGAACACAGCACCTTGAGCTTAGAGGCCACGAGCTGCCGACGGGAAGCCAGATGGCGACTGGCGCCCTCCACAATGAAGATTGAAGAACAACTTGGCTGGTCCCCTTCCCCAAATTCCCCAACACTGTTCCCCTCCCCCAACCCCCCAATAAAATCTTTTAAAAAATAATCTGGTGATTGTCCTAGGTTTAGAATGTGTCCTAAATCCAATGTGTCCTTATATGAGAGAGAGGAGAAGACGTGGACACACACAGAGAAGGCCACACGGACACAAGGGCAGAGATTGCAGCCACGTGTCACAGCCAAACAACGCCAAAGACTGCCCGGAGCCCCCAGACGCCGAGGGGGGGGCATGGGGTACACTTCCCCTCAGAGCCGCCAGAAGGAACAACTCTGCCCACACCCTCATTTTGGACTTCCAGCGTGTTGCAGGGGTCCAGTTGGTGGCACTTCGTCGCAGCGGCCCGGGAAACCCTGCACTCACTGACTCCCTGCCTGCTAAGCTCTGCCCCTCCCAATCCTAACCCCTCTCTGCCCGGCCCTCTGGGCTGATCACACACACTGGTTCTGCTCCTGTGCTCTGCCTTCCAGCGCCCCACCCCCATCACGGCTTCTAGGCATGTTCCTCTTTCTAGGTTTGTTCTTTGAGCCTCAGAGTGTTCATCTACCCCAGACCACAGTTTTCGGGGGGAAAAACCTCCCGAAGGACAGAACAGACCCCTCCTCTGGCAGGGCGGGCACTGTGCCCCAGCACCCTCCGAGGGTGACGCCTTCACTGGGCCCCTCTGCCCGCTGTTCATCCCAAGAGGAGAAGGGCCTCTGGGGCAGGCAGTGCGTGGCCCTCAGCCACCTGCCTGCCAGGCTTCAGGTGGACGGATAAACTACCCTCGCCAGGACCATACCCCATCAACAGACAATCCCTCAATTCTGCTGACAGCCTGGAGGAGGAGGAAAAATGAAAGAAAGTGGTTTACAGGGAACTTCAAACCCTACGTGCCAGGGCTCCTGGAAGACTCATGCAACCCCCACTGCCCAGTGCTGCCAACTCAGCCCCCTAACCTCTGACCTGCCAGCTGTGGGCCACACGGGCCCAGGCTGCCAGCCTCCACCTCCTGGCTCCCACCTGTGAGGCCCCAGGCAGCCCCTCCTCTCGGCCACCAGTTGCAGGGGGCCCAGGAGAGAACCAAACCCCACCTACCCAGAAACCACCCAGCATCCACCGCACCAGCAGAGACCCCACCCACCCACCTAGCCTGAAACCCCCTCTGCAAGAAGCCGGCAGGAGAGAAAAAGCCCGCAGGGAATGAATGGGGTTGCAGGCAGGAGTCCTTCTTTTCATAACTAAAAATGGAGAATTTTCGCCAAGTTGTCCTCAGCGTAACTGCTCAGTGTGGGAGGGTTGGGGGAGCTCTTTGGACAGCCCAGGGCCCAGGGGGCAGCTGGGGAGAGGCACAGAGTTGTCACAAGTGCCGTCTACGCCCCACCCAAGCCCGGCAGATGACCCCTCTGGCCTCGGCTTCCTGGTGAAGTACAGGAAGGGCTGGACTGAAAGGTCCCTTCCAGCTTGGACCTGTATGACCCCTTGAGGGACATTCTGAGATCTGCCACCAGCTCCAAAGGACTCAAGCTACTCCTGAACCAAAGAGGTCCCCCAATTGCAACACTTGGCAGAGCTGGAGGAGCCTGGCCGGGGGGAACAGGGAGGGCCAGCCCACCTCCCGTCCTGAGTAGAGGCCAAGAACCTCAGCTCTGGCCACATGCCTCTGTGGCCAAAAATGCAGCTGCCAGCAGTGCCTGCAGGGGTGGCTCCCTGTGACCTGCACCTTTGGTGGGAGCTGCCTTCCCTCCACTCGGCACTGCAATCCGGGGCTGGAAAGGCCAGCAGGGGCCTGGGAGCCCCGGCTCTGCCACCATCAGCGAGGGGACTCGTCACCTTCCAGGTCTCTCGAACTGGGGTGGGAGATTGGGCTGGGTAAGTTGTTTTTCTTTTTGAAAATGAACTTTTACAAATAGTATTGTTTATTCTTTTCCTGACTACAAAAAACAATTTATGTGCAATGCAGAAAATTTGCAAAACACAGAGAAAGCGAAGGGAAAAAAAACCATCTATAAACCCAGGACCCAGATAAGACATCAATATTTTGGCAAACGTCCTTCCCATCATCCTCTTCCTGGGCATAAGCACCCACATTTTTAAGAGCAGTCTCAGGCAGGGACGGCTCAAATCGCTCGCTACGCATCCTCTAAATTCCTTGTGGTTCTAAAGTTCTGCTTCCACATCAGTCTCAGCTCTGACTGTTGATTGGAATCGTTTCTGGGGCTTATTAAAAAGTAGGCTGCTAGTCCCCGCCTCCTGGAGGGCTGGGTGGCCCGGCACCCCAGGGTGGGGTGTGTGTCAGGGGCAGGCAGGTGAGGACTTCTGCCTTCGGTGGGCTCACATCCTCCCCACCACCACGCTCTCCCGAGGGTCCTACAAGAAGAAACCCCTGAGCACCAACCCTCCCAGGGGCAGCCCTGGCCAGGCACCTTGGCGCCCTGCCCACCCGAGGGTCACCCAAGGCTGATGTCCAGCCTCAGCCACCACCGCGCAGCTCCCGGGTCGGTCACACACCCAAAGGACACACTGGACACTGCTGGGTGTGGAGGCCATGTGGCAAGGGGGCGTATCGGTCACGAGGCCCCCAAACCTGCCCGAGGCCCACTCCTTAGACGGAGAAGGTCCAAGCAGCCCAGGCTTCCACGGCAGAACACCGTTTCACGCATCTGCCACAAGAAACGCTGGCAGGACAGCCGCGCACTGGCATCCAGGACCCAAGCTAGGAGCCGGCCAGCCTCCTGCCTCCACTGGGACCTCCTGCTCATCCCGAAAGACCATCACCTCCTGAGGGCAGCAGCAAGGCTTGTTCCTCTGTGTCCCTGCTAGGGACGGAAGGTCTGGGTCCCCCCAAATTCCCATGCTGAAATCTAATCTCTGACGTGATGGTGCTCGGAGGCAGGGCCTCTGGGAGGGTGATCAGGACATGAGGGTGGGGTCCTCACGGGTGGGATCAGCGCCCTTCTACACGAGAGCCTTCTGCCCTGCGAGGACGCAGCAAGAGAGAAGACGTCTTCCATGAACCGGGAAGTGGGGCCTCAGCAGATACCTAAGCCGCCGGGGCCTTCATCTTGGAATCTCAGCCTCCAGCACCGTGAGAAATACATATCTGCAGTTTAATCCCCACCCCCATCTGTGGTATCTTGGTAGCAGCCTGAACACAGTAAGAGAGTCCGCCCTCCTCTAGGGCCTTGGCCGCTGCCTGGCATCTCCTATCGGCGTTTGTTGCTTTGAATTTTTAACCATCAACGCTTATTGAGGGCTTATCATAGGCCAGATACTACCCTCAGGGCTTTGTTCCATTACCTCGTTCAATTCTCAGGACCACCTGAAGCCAGTGATTGCCCCCTTGTCCCCAGTTTACAGGTGGGAAACCGAGGCAGGGGCTCACGACTTGGCAGTGTGGGCAAGGTGAAGCCAGATGTAAGCCAGCATGCTAAACCAGCCCCTGAAAGCAAGACTGAACAGCACAGCACTCCCCAAGCCTCCAGCTGCCCTGCAAGGTGGACGCTGCCATTTGTTTTGCAAACGTGGTCACTGAGCTCAAGAGCGGTGAGGCTGGGGTTGGAGCAGAGGCAGCCCCCACCGGACCCCAGGTTTGCACCCCCAGCTGTTCCCACCTACCACCAACAAGTAGATTTTCCATCATGGCCTGGCAGGGGGCGCCAAGGAGGGCCAGGGGGCAGGTTTCAGCACTAGGGAGTGAAGGATGGATGCAGACATGAGGTCAGGAGGACCTGAGTCTGCCTTCCAGTGTGGCCTCGCGACAGCTGTGACCTGAGGGAGCCTCAGCGGCCTATCCAACTTGCTGGGCTCATGCACTAAATGCCCAGCCCAGTGCCTGGCACATAGCGCGTGCTCAATAAAGGAGATGGCTACGAAAAATAACAAGAACCAGCTCTCCTGGTCATAGGAAGTGCCTGCGAGCAAAGGGGGAACAGCTGGAGGGGCCTGGACTTGGGTCAGAGAAAAAGAATGCAGCGGGGAGGGAAGGAGAGAGGCCAGGGCCTGACAGCTGGCTCCAGGCAGCTGTTTGCAGGAGGCTGGCTTCATCATTTAAATATTAGGAAAGATGTAAATATCTGCGTTCCCCCTATCCCAGCCTCACTGTGGCTGCAGCCAGAGCAGGGAAGGGTTTCCTCCCTCACCAGGGTCCCCACATGCCCCTATCTGCCCCAACACTGGGGGTTTGGCGGGGAGCGCAGAGAGCAAGCCAGGACGCAGGGGACCCAGCTCAGCCTCCCCACGCTTAGCTGCACCAGGCCTGCAAAGGTGCTCATGAGAGACCACCTTTCCCATCTCACCCCCAAGGGGCCCCATGCCTGCCAAGGGTTTCTTTTGTAGTTTAGCAAAAAAACGCAAAGCAGCCCTTTCTGAGGTTTGCTGATGGGGGCCAGGGTTCCAGCAGCCACTCGAAGCCTGCTCCACCCTCGCTAAGTTAACAAACCAGGCGCCTCTCACCCACCTGGGTTGTTCACCACCCCAGTCCCTCCCGGCTCTCCCAGCCTCCTGACCAGGAGGAAAGGAGGAGCCTGCATCCTCTTCACACCCCCACCTCCACGTGCAAACACAGCCCTCTCCCCCTACCTCCCGTCTCAGGGCCCAGGCTACCTGTGCCAGGTGTGGGCACAACAGAATCTCCCAAACAAACCACCAGTTGGTGGAAATTGCACGAGAAGCCAGACAGCATCGTCTGCCTGGAGACCCTGCCTGGTGAAGTCCTGCCCAGGAGTCTGGTTAGGTGTTCTTCCTCCTGGAAGTCCTCCTCAACCTACCCTTCTCGTGGGCTGAGGCCTGGACCCCCAGAACCTAAAACAGAGCTGGCCCCTAGCTGGTACCCACAGATTGCTGCTGAATAAATGAGCGAGCCAACTGCCTCTCCCCTGCAGTGGCCCTCCTCCTGGCCCAGGTTTGAGCACTTCATTTTGATCTGAAGGAGAAAAACCAAAACCCAGCTATTTTACAGAGCGTGCCTTCCCTGACACTGAACTGGGGACGCGGGACCGCAGAGGAAGGCCGGTTTGCTTTGGAGCCAGGAGGCCATGTATGCTTTTACTGTAGATACTATCGATCTCCAGGGGACACAAGGCAGGGCCTGGCCTCTCAGGCAAACTGCCCACCCACGTGGACAGGAGGGCCAACGGTGCCTGCTCAGAGCCGGCTTCCTGTACCCAGGGAGGGGGCCAGTGGGGTACAGAAGGAGCTCCTGCCTGGGAGAGCACGGAAATCTACCAGACTGCTGGCATTGGGGTCTTACCAGAAACACCTCCATCTTCCAGTGGGAGCCTGGGGGAGGGGAGGCCAGCAGAGGCTGGACCCAGGCCAGGCGCACTGCGGGGGACCTCTCTCTCTTCCCGCCAAAAGGAAGATGAGGTTGGTCCATCAGCTAACGTCCTCCAGGCAGAGAGGGGGCTGTCTGTGGCCCAGGTAGCTCCCTTCCTCACTCCCAGGGGGACCCTCAGCTGCAGCCTCCCACAAGGAGGGCTCCAGGTCCCCCAAGCTCTGCCCCAGGGGACAGCCATTAGAGCCAGCACTCCTGGAAGGGCAGGGGAAGGCTGTGGGTTTGGGAGGTAGAAAACTAGACACAGGATCATCGGAAAAGACCTGACAACAGCTGCCGAGAGCTCAGAGGGCTCCAGCCTCTCCTGTAAAGTTAAGAAACCGGGCACGGAGGGCTAAGCAGCTTGTTGAAGGGGAGAGAGGGGGAACCCAGCCCCCAGGAGCTCCCCACTGAGTCTGAGTAAAACCCAGGCCGCAAGACTGACCCAACTCCCTACCCCAACCTGACCTGAGGCACTGGGGGTACCCTTGCCCCATCTGTACCCAGGAAACAACCTTCGAACCACCCAGTGTGCCGGTCCCTCAGATGCTGCAGCCAGAGCAGGCGTGGAAGGCCCTGGGATGGGGGGAGGGGTCGCCTCACCTGCCGCCCTCCCCCACCTCACCTGGCTCTCCCAGGATGCTGTTCCACGTGTTTGAAGGCAGGGGCTCCTGGCCTTGGGGACAGGGACACAGGAGGCTCTAGGCCATGTGTGGGGAGGTCACATTAATGAGTTTAAGGCCAGGCCCCTTGGTTTTCTGGATTTTTCAACTCGGGCTGACATGGGCTTCCCCAGCTGAACCAGAGGCTGGGGGAGAGAAGGCTTGGGGACCGCAGGGGGCTCAGGCTCCCGGGAGGGGCTGCTGGAGACTCAGGGACATGGGAACAGGGTGAGAGGGACAAACACAAGGAAGAACGAGGCAGGTCAGAGCTTGATCCTGGGCTCCAGGCTCCCCTGTGGGCCCGGCTCCTGACAGAAGCGGGTGGGGGTGGAGGCTGGGGCTCCGCTCTCAGACAACACCCTCCACAGAAACAGAGGCGCTCCTCACGTCCCCCCATCTGCATTTCTGGACATTGGCAGCACTTTAAAAAAATGACAACAAACTTGAACTTTCTACAACGTCTCCTGGTCTCGGGTGAACATGCCCCCTGGGCTCTGTCGAGACCAAATTAAACAGCTTGAGCCCTGAAATGTCCCAGGCGCCAGGGGTGTCGAGGGGCCAATTGGGTCTGTTTGGCCAGAAAGATTACAAATCCTCAGGCTTCTGGGACTGTGTTCCAGAGAGTTCCGGACCATTCGGTCTCATAAGCAACTCAAGAGAACCTCCAAATTTGGGAAAAACTGAGAGGGTGTTGAAAGGAAAGCCACTGCTGGACTGTTTTTCCTCAGTGGCTTTGAAAGTACAGGAACTCGTTTCCTGGATGCGTTTCTGGGATGAAGCAAAAACCTGAAATCTCCTGGGGCCTCGACCTGTGATGCATCTCCCACCAGAGCCCCCAACCCCTACCCCACCCCACCATTCTGCACACACCGCAAGGTCAAGTCCTGCCCTAGGGGGTCCCCCAACCCAGAGGGGAGCACCTGGCCTGGCCAGGTAAGCAAGTAGGGACTCCGTCCTGGGCTTAGGGGCCAATGTGGATGGACCCCTTGAGCCTGGCCCCAGGTCCCCACTGCCAGCCTTGTGTTCCTGTCTGTACCCCAAGGACACTCTTCCAGCAGCAGGCAAGCCCCCACCAAGGGCATTCAGCTGGTGAAGCGGGGGGAGGGCTTGATCTCTGAATGTGGCCTCCCCCCACCTGTGGGCATACATGGAGGAAGAGGAGGCGGGGTCTCCGTTCTGTTCAGTCAGCACCAGGATATGAGGGGCTACAGCACTCAGAGGGGTGGGCTGAGGCCACAGTCACCCCGTGGAGAAGCCCCTGGCTCCTACAGGGCAAGCGCGCCATCTACACATTCCTATTTCCCTTGGTGGCACTCCACCATGAATGGGCCACCATGCCACTGCTCCCCACCAGCAAGACAGCCTTCTCCACAGATGTGGCCTCAGCTAGTGCCCACCATCCATGTGCCAGCGTCGTGCCTGCTGCTGACCCAGGGGCTCACACTTTGGTGGTTTGTTTGTCCAGGCAGGCCCTGGAGGCCCCCACCCTGTGCCCAAGCTCCCCATGTCCTCAAGGGCGGCGAGTGCAGACCTACCTGGCCCCCATAGCAAGAGAGAAACACCTGGCTCTCCCCACTGGTCAGAGATGGGACTGCTCTCCTAGCTGGGAGCCCGTCCAGCTCAGCACCACCAAGCACAATCAGGCCTCACCAAGGGCTACTGGACAAGGAGGCCGCCCCCACGAGCGGAGCCCCCACCCGGACACCGGCTCCAGGCCCCAGGCAGGTGGCCTGACCCATCACCTGTCTTTGCAGTCAAATCGTCTAGCATGTGCCCGTGTCACTATCTGACCTTGGCCCTTCAGGCAGGCCTCTAGTCCACCACCTGTGATGTTCTCGGGCAGAGGAGATGCCAGAGGGGACTGGATCAACCTCCCAAGTGGGGAAGCCCTGCAGCCCACACGACCCTGGCCTCCGCTGTGACAGGGAAAGCCGTGGCACCTCCAGGCAGAATGTCTGTCAGGCGAGGGCAGGGACTCCCGTGGCTTGGCCAGAAGCCTGGGTACCTCCCGGAATTCAGGACTCCCGGGCAGGCTTCGTGGGCACTCCAGCTCTGCAGTGCTGACCTCGCTGTCCACCCTCACCCCCCAGGGGGTCAGACAGGCCCTTGCCTGGGCCTTCGAACAATTTCCATCACCCGATGCCAACGGTAAGGCACCCACACCCACCCGCCCCTTGCAAATACCAGGCCCCATCCCAGCTCCAGCAGCAGCCGCCGTACTCCGTGCTGGGCAGCCCTCAGACAGAGGTGTCTATAACCCCACTCGACAGAGCGGGAAACTGGGGCTCAAGGACTAACACACCCTGCACCACACAGCTTTCAAGTGGCAGCGTAAGCTGGCCCTCCTGTGTCTTTCCAGATTGGCGCTCCACGGCATGGGGTGTCCGGTGCTTGTCCCCACCTCCCCGGCCCAGGTCTGATCCGCAGCCCAGCTGTGAAGCTGACGACAGAGGTGCTTCTGCCACCCGGGGCATGTGTGTTTGCCCTCCTCATAATCAGGATGGCGGGTATACCTGGTCCAACGCTCTGGACACCAAGGGCACCAGCCACTGCCTTGGGTGGCTTCTGTACCCGTAAGAGAGCCTCTTAGCTGCAGGGCCCGTGTCCCAGAGGTGTCTGGGCTCCCAGACGAGCAGGCACATCTGCATGGTCCCATCCGCTCAGGAAACCCTCTCTCTGCACCCACCCCCCTATCTCCCGTCCCGGCCCAGAGCCCGCTCAGAGGGTCCTCCAAGGAGACAGTGGAGGGTGCAGAGAGTAGACATCCCCCAGGCGAGAGAGCACAGCTCTGGGACCAGAGCGCCTGGTCTGGTTTCAACAAACTTTGTCAAGGACTCTTAGGATTCTTACGCTGCGTGCAAATCTGGTTACAGCAAACACTGCTGGCCGCGGAAAGTGGGCCAACAGCTGGCACTTAGGACGCCTTTTGTTACACAAAAACCTGAGTTGTAGCAGAGTTTGCGGTAACAGATTTGGCCTGCCTTCACTAAAGAACGGCCTGCCCAATGGCCCATGCCGCCACCGACCTGGAGCGAGATAAAGGAAGGGGTCGCCTCTCCTGCCACCCCTTCGCATGGACAGTGACGGGTGCCGAGGTCACCGAGGTCATTTCACGGTCCATTTGTGCTGAGAAAAGTGGGAAATGAAGCTCTGAAAATAACATCGGCAAAATGCTCGTCTTCCCCTCCGTGGGCAGAGGGTCTCCACAGAGCCCAAGACCATCCAGGAAGGGAGTGTAAAGGCAGGCGTCAGACGTTCGTGGTCATGGAAGACGCAGGCACCCTCGCAGTCCCGGGGCGAGGAGGGGCGGGG
>NW_017731437.1:2116327-2122289 GCF_001890085.2 Hipposideros armiger | reverse complement strand
CCCACAGCTCTTCCTGGGTCTCAGGGTGGTCACTGCCACTCTCCTGTTGCTCCCCCACCCCCATCCCTAGTTCTGATGTGCAGGGGATGCCGAATCCTGACTGTCACCCCCGTTATTCGGGCCACTTGCAGAGAATGCACTCTGTTTGGTGGGCCTTTTTGAGTAGATAGAATCAAGGCCTTCCTTTTTAAGAAAAGCAGTCACTGCTTCCCTCATGCTTTGGATATTCTGAACTATTTTCAACCCAGTGAGTTTGTGGACATGGAACTGCAAAAACCACAGACATTTCAGATGCGCACACACCCTCGTCTGCCTGGGAGCCCGGGTTTCAGAGAAGGAGTTGCCACTGTCATTAATAGCTCCCTGGTGGCTTCTACACCAGCCAGGGCATTCTTGTCTGAACACCAGCGCCTGGGCCTGCCTGACAGTCCAGCCATCTGGGCCACCTGGCCAGCCAGTATTTGGGAGTTGGGGTCCCCTGCCCCTAAGAAATAGCCCAACAATGCAGCTGTTGGGAAGATGCGGGGTGTCCTGGCCGGCATCCAACCTGGGCCACAGCATTATTCTCCAGTGTGTTTATAAAAGGCACCTGGTGAATGCGGACACACCCATATGATTGTTCGCCCAGAGGGCTGGCCTGGGCTCTGCCAGATTAGCGCAGGGTCAGCTTATTGTGCATTATTCACTGCCACTACGCTTATCTCCCGGGGAGCCCAGCCAGGGTGCACGCCTCACCAAAAGGCTCCCCTATGGCACCCAAAGGACAATGGCAGGAGGGGTCGACCTCCGAGGCCAGAAAGCGCCCCAAGTTGGCATGACTGTGCCCCAGAACCAGTCCGGTCTATCCCCCCCGCCTCCGGCCCCCCTTCACTTTAACCACTGGGGCGCTGTTGCCAGGCCTACACACTGCCAGGTAAGGAGATCCCCCAAGCTCGCCCAGGAAACCCAACCCAGCGCTTACCCACACTCCCAGCCAGGAAGTTCACCCTTGTATCTAACCAACTGCTCTAATTGTACATCATTTATTTTCTCTTTTTTTCCAGTCCACGGAAGAGATGGGAAACAGCTGGGCACCACCCTTCAAGTAATAATTACCTTCTCGAAACTAGAAGACAATCCAGTCGCTTCTTGGCCTTCTCCTTCTCGGTTTAAATCATCCATCCCGGGCCCTTTAATCATCCCCCAGCCTTTGGTCACTTCCCGTGGCTGTGTCCAATGTGGGGCTCCAGGACCTTACTAAGGCCTGATCCCCGGAGGGTGGCGAAGGCCCCCTACCCCGCTTTCCTAGGGCACGAGCAGTCAGGGCTAGGGGGCCTGCACGAACGATCCTGGTGGGGACCCTGGGCAGACAAAATGAGTAGCAGCAGAGAGAGAGAGAAACGAGCTTAAATTTGGCAAGAAAAATAGAACTGTAAGGCCTCCACCTTCTGTGATGGCGCACTCTCCCAAGGCCGCGGGGGAAGGCAAGACTGGATGTAGGCCTGGCCCCAGGAGAAGGTGTGATTAGAGGGACACCGAGGGACCACCTACCACACAGGTCCACCCTGAGACTTGTTGTGGGGTGAACGGTGGCCCCCCAAAAGACAGGCCCACCTCAGAATGTGACCTGATTTGGTAAAAGGATCTTTGCAGATGTAATTAAGGTCACGATCTCCAGATAAGGTCAGCCTGGGCTAGGGTGGGCCCTAGACTCAATGACAAGTGTCCTTACAAGAGACAGAGAAGGAGAGACAGAGATGCAGAGAAGAGGCCGTGTGAAGTCAGAAGCAGAGACTGGAGTCACCTAGACACCTCCAGGTAAGGAGACAAGCCAAGGAACACTTGGGGCCCCAGAAGCTGGAAGAGGAGAGGAAGGAGTCTCCCCTGGAGCCATCACAGGGGGCGCGGCCCTGCGCACACTTGATTTCGGGCTTCCAGCCTCCAGAACTGGGAGCGAGCCCATTTCTGTTGTTTTAAGTCCCCCCACCCCCACCCCCACCCCGGTCTGTGGTACTTTGTTACAGCAGCCACAGGATGCTAAACTGAAGGTCCCCTCTGAATCACTAGGTCAAAACTGCATCTCCCAAAGACATCTATAAGCCTCAGACCTGTCCCAGGAAACGAGCACTGTCCAGCCAGTGGCAGTCCTGAGGGAATCTGGGGGCAAGGCGCTCAGACAGAAGTTTTAATAAGAAAAGCGGGAGGCCAGAGATGGGCAAGCAAGGTGTGGTATGAACTCCAGTTCAAGCCTTTCCGGAAACGGGATGGAGCCTGAAGAGAAACCCTGGCATGTCAAGCCCTGCGGAGTGAACCTCTGCAAAGCATGGGAAAACGAGGCGGGGAGGAAACGTGGGGCGGAAGCAGCCAGATAGCTCGCACGTCAGCATCCAAGACCCCAGCTCCAGGTGGGGCTTGGGGAGCAGAGGGAGGACGGTGGCGGTTTGCCCAGCCACTCTGGGCCTTTGGACAGAAGACCCCGTTAAATGGCTCATCTGTCCCCTCAGACCACGGCTCCGCCAGGGGCCACACCAGGGGCCATATGGCCTCAGCTCTGCCTGGGCCTGGCGCACAGTAGGGCCTCCTTGAGCGCCAGGCCCTTGCTCGGATCCATCAGTTAGTTGCTGGACCCTCTCCAGTCCCCAAGCTCCTGCGGCCCACCATCCCCGTAAATGGCGCCACCATCCACCCAGGCGCTCCAGCCAGGCGTCTAGGTATCAGCCTGAGTCCTGCTTCCCTCACTGCCACATCCGAGCCATCGGTGAGTTTCTACCTCCCGGCGCATCTGCAGGTCAGCCTATGTNACACACACACACACACAGAGGCAGGCCCAGGGCCGAGACGCAGGGCTGCACTCGCAGGGAGAAGCCCCCCAAAGTCTCTCCACACTTTATAAACTCCGAAGGGGGGAGGGGACCCACATGCGCTCCCTACCCGCACACAGAGCTCTCCTTCCCCGTACAGCCTGACTCTGGGAGGCAGCTGAGATTGTCCCCAGGCCTGGATGGGGGGGGGCCAATGGGCGCCCCCCACCGGCCCAAGACCCCACCGTGGCCTGGGCCGTGTCCACTCAGCGGCCCAGCCTCGCCCGGATTGAGCTCAGCCCCAGCCCCGAAACTGGTGTGGGGGAGGGGGCTGTGCTCCCCGGCAGGACGCAGGGGTGAGGAACCAACTCCCGGACCCGCCGCAGGGCTGAGGGGCCCGAGGGCCGACAGGGAGCGCCGGCGGGAGGGGGCTGAGCGACCGCTGGGAGGGAAACTGCGCTCCCGGTAGTTCCGAGGAAGCCCCGGGAGCCCTCGAGGAGGCTGTCCTCGCTCGGCACAGGCGAACAACAATAAAAGGAAGGAAACTCGCGGCAGCGGTCCTCCACGTAGGCGACGCGGGGCGCGCCGCGCGAGAGCGCCCCATCGGGGGTCCCACCTCCCCCTTCGCGCACCGGTCCCGCCCCAGGGGCCTCTGAGCGCCCCCGCAGCCCACCCCGCACACACCTTCAAAGTCCGAAATGATCCCGTCCAGCTGCGCGTTGACCGCCGGGTCGGACATGGTGGCTCGAGGGCAGCGCGACGCGCGCGCGGAGGGCAGTGGCGAGGTGGCGCCCTGGCCGGGCCGGGCCCTGCGCTCTGGCTGGGGCGCCGCGCCCGCGCTCCCGCCGTGCAGAGCTGGCCGCGGAGCCCCTCGGCCCCCAGGCTCGGCTGAATGAATGGGGGAGGCGGGCGGGCGCCGGCCTGTCAAGGCTGAGGCCTGGGGGGTGGGGGGGCTGGGGCCGAGCCGACGCCGCGGGACACGCAGAGTCCGGGGCGCCTGACCCGAGCGCCCCCCTTCTCCCAGCCTGGCCCGCGCCCAGGGGACGGCGACGGACGCGGCCGGCCCCCCTCACCCCACCCCCAGGACGCCCCGCTGCGGCCAGATGTGGGCGGATGTGGAGGCCGGGCGGCGGCATGGGGGCGGCGCCAAGGGGGGAAAAGATTCCTCCCCTTCCCTGGGGCGCAGGGCTCCTTCTGCGGAGGTTTTATTTACAAAGCCAAACAAAGTCGGCCACCGCCGCGCTCTCCTGTGCTCAGCGCCCGCAAGGGTTAAGCGCTGGGGCTGGCAGCCCGCAGAATCCCGGCCTGCTGGCAAAGAGCCGAGAATCCCGGCTTGTTGGCAAGGAGCCGAGGGGCGAGCGCAAGAGTCACGTGGCCCGGGGGTGTGGGGACCCCTCCAGCTACTCCCCACCCCCACCCCTCCACCCCGGGGTCGCCGCTGCATCCTCTGGGGCGGGTGACGGAAAAGGCACTGGTCCACCGGGGGCGTGGGGCCGAGATGGAGCGCCCTGTCAGAGCAGCTGGGGACACGTCCCCCCACCACCACCACCACCGCCCCTCACAATAAGGGGCTTCTCCAAGACAGCGTGGAGACCTGGTCTTCCCCTGTTATTTCACAGTATCTGAAAGGAAGGAGTTCGGGAATGGGGAGAAAGGGGGCTGCGGGGGCTCCTGCTCCAAACCTTGATTAAACCTTATTGCCCACCAGGCTGGCAGGTCCTAGGAGCTGGGGACAAAAGGATGGTTTGGAACTTGAAAAGCAAAAGGATCAAAATCCCCGGGAAGGGCCCTCCAGGTCTGGCACTGACAACTTGCGGGGGGGTCGGGGGGGGGGGTCTCGTCCTCTTCTGCTCCCCTTGGCTGAGCCTGTTAAGCACGTCTGCCTGTTTCGCCTCACTACCTTAGGCCCAGGGTTTCTGCCCATAGCAGGGCGTAACACCCTCTGGGCTGGTGGGCAACTCNCTCCCCAGGACGGCCCGGGCTCCAGGCAGGCACGCCTGGCCTTCCACAGCTGCACGCTGGCCCCTCCTTATGCCCCAGCCTGCTAACGCACCAGCTCATTCCGGCCTCCCCCGCCTGTGCGGGCTGCCCCTGGCCCCAGTGCTCCCCCACACACACAATCAAATTCCGGCTTTCACTCAAAGTCCACCTCCTCCGTCAGGACTTCTCTGGTCCTAGCCAGCAGTGACCTTTCCCTGCCCCGACTCTGCCAGCTCATGTCACCCACTGTTGTGCTGGGTCACACCCTCTCCTTCCTCACGTCCTCCGTCCAAGGCTGTCATGTCAGTTCCTAACACCCAGCTCCACTGCAAGTTCCTAGGGCACTTAGGGAGGCCGCCTTTCTGGTCCTCAAGGTGGCACTCTCACACGCAGGCACACCTCCATCGGGAAAGCAAAGCGGGGGGGCTCTAATGCCTGAATCCACATCATCAGAGCACTTCGAACTTTTCAGGGCACACAACAGGGAGACGAATGCACACAGGGAACCACAGGGTCCGAGGCCCCGCTCTCCAACAGTGAGAAATTTCTCCCTGGAGTCACAGGGCAGCCAACTGTTGCCCCCAAGATGGTCTCAATGAGGCCACTGTCTCAGACTAAATTAGAGAGTCAAGAAGCCGCCTGGGAGGTGGCTGCAGAGGCTGCCAGCGTCTTCAGATGGGGCACATTGGGGTGAGGGTGGACACCAAGGCAGAGGCACTAACAACCTACACGGCATAAACAGTGACAGCTGTAAGACCACGCCACCCTCCACGCCCCACCTCCCCATCCCGCCTCGGGGTGCCCATCACCCAACCCAGCCTGATCCACTGCATCCCATCTTCCCCAGAAGTCCCACTGCCAGCACGTCTTTGGGTCAGGCGCTGAGAGCCGACCTGCTCCAGCCTGCCACAGGAGAACTTGCAGACCACAGACACCTCAAGGGGGCAGCCGTCTCTAGATGGCGTAATTCTCACCCTCACACTTTTTGGGGGAAATGTAAGGCCCCTGAAGAGGGGCAGCTGCGGGGAGGGCCACGCTGGGGCAGGCAAAAGGCAAAACAGAACGAAGCAAACATGGGGAGCCCCCAGGATGAGCATGTTCCCCGGGGTGTCCGGATGGCCCATACCAGCCACCACAGCTCTGCATACCCGGGACTCCGTTGTTCAGTGCTCAGTGCCAGAGTGTGAGGCGAGTTCCTACCG
>NW_017731437.1:2103043-2109312 GCF_001890085.2 Hipposideros armiger | reverse complement strand
GGTTCATCCATGTTGTAGCATCTGTCAGAATTTCCGTCCCTTTTAATGCTGAATAATATTCCATCATGCGGATAGACCCATTGTGTGTGGGTGTCCTTTCATCCGTCCATGGGCACCTGGGTCGCTTCCACCTTTCACTCCTGTGAACGACGCTGCCGGGTGTGCACATGTCTTTGAATCTCTACTTCTAATTCTTTTGGGTATTTACTCAGAAGCAGAATCATGTGGTAATTCTGTCATTTCATTTAAAATAACAAGTGATATAGTTTGTTACTTTTAAGTTTCTATAGTTTATAAAATGTAAATGATCTAGTTGACATTCTCTATCATCCAATTTTTAAGAATGGCTTTTTCACAAATGGCTCACAAAAATGCCTCCAAGTCTAAGTGGCTCTTGCTACCCTGCGTTCTCTCTCCTGCGTTCCTGCCAAGCCTCACGGACCTGTGGGCGCTCACTTCCCTCCACCCAGAACTCAGTGAGGCTCTAAAAGTTAAGTCAGACAATGTCACCTCCCAGGGCCTCCTTCACACTTAGAACCAAGTGCAAACTCCTTACCTTGGCTGCCAAGGTCCCACACGCCCTGGCCCCACCCCGGCTCTGCTCTCAGCGCCCCGGCCTCCTTCCCTCTGTCCACAGTGCCTCTTGCCTCAGGACATTTGCATTAGCTGTTCTCTCTGTCTGGACAGCTCCCCCAGGTCTTCCCCCTGCTGGCTTCTTGTCTGTCATTTCTGTCTTAAATAGCAGACACCATCCCAGGGTCCCCTAGGAAACCCCTTGAGACAGTTGCTTCCTTGCCTCCAGTAATGCAATCGGGACTGCCGAGAACCTGTTAAATCCCGTGAAATGACAAAGTCCAGTTTCCCTTGCAGGATGGCAGGGTCACAGTGACTCCTGATGGTGAGGGGATGGGGAGGGGACGTTCAGACTCACAGGGACTCCCTGCAGGCCTGCCAATCACCACACAGACCCGCCCTGGCCCCAGCACTCAGGACGACAGGCAGGGTGCTGTCTGCACCTGGGCCAAGCCTCCAGGACCCCATGTCCCTCTGCAGCGCCCCCGTGACATCCGCACCAACAATGCTGCAGACCCCTCAGCCTCTCAGGCTGCCTGATCTTTCAGTCTCCCCGTGAAGCCTGTCTGTGGGTACAGCTGACATTTAACCGTGTGTAGGCTACAAAACACCCTTACACCATCTGCCTGGCTGCCTAAACGCAACCATAAGGTTTCACTTCAAAGGGGAATGCCGTTTTCTTAGCACATGATTAATCTGTTCCCCAAACTTCCCAGTTATCACCCCAGCCTGCTTTGTTCAGAAAATTTAACAGCAAACTCTGGCCACAGCAGCCAGGGCTTTATCTGCCAGGCAGGGAACTTTTTAAACAAAGTGCTACTCTTCTCAATCTGAGCTTTCGAGCCACAGAAGGAAGCTCCCGGCCTTCAGGACCCGGGCAAGCTCTCTGCTCCCGGAGTCTGGCCTCCCCACCCCCACCTCACCCAGGGCCCTCTCCCATGGACAGATGCTCAGGCCTGAGTCAGCTTGGACGTCCCCTGTGTCCGAGCTCTGGCAACACAACCAGGGAATGACTGCAGCACTGCCGTCCCTCCCAGTTTTCAGTTTCACTTGTAGCTGTTACTGCAGTGATGTTCAAGCTGATGAGGACCGGGAGCTAGGGCAGGGGCGGTGCTGCTAACGGAGGGCAGAAGGCCTGGATGGAAACTATGACCCCTCCAAGATGACTCCTCAGCAGCTGAGTCTGGCTTGTGGCTCTGGCGGCCGTGGTTTGTTTATGGGCACGTCCAATGGGCTTCTGATCAGCAAATTCAGAAGTCTGCCCCCCTCCCCCCACGGGCTTGGTGAGTTATCACCCAGACACACTTCTTTTGATGACTCATGTTTTATTCCTGACTATTCCCTCTTTATCCAGTGCCGTGACCCTCCGTTCCTACTCCGGCCCCCAAAACAGGGCTTTGGAATGGGCTCAAGTCCTCAACTTCCTAGCAGCCAGCTGAGGCTGGAGGTACAGAGAGGCTGGGGGGACGCTCAGCACCCCCCTTCAGCGTGGCTGATGGAAGGCTCCCTCTGGCCCTTCCACCCACGGGGTCTCGCAGGAGCAGCCAGCCTGGTACCAACCCAGCCTTGAAGCAGTGAGCGACGATGCCAGCCTGCAGACGCCTCACGCTGGGCTGCCAGGAGACTTGGCTAAACCACTACCTAGGGGGACAAGCTGTCCCCAGGGGCCCTCAGTGTCCTGGCCGCTTGGCCACTTTTCTCCAGCAGGCACCTTGCTCCAAGGGCTTGGAGGCTGGAGACAACGCACCACTGCTGCAGTGTGGGGACAGGGCTGAGTCACCAGCCTGCCCCAGTTCCACGTCAGCGGGAACAACGGGATCTGCGCGGAGAAGAAAGGGCAGCAGGCCCGCTGTGGCCGCACTTATTTTTAAAGTCACCGCAGTGGCCGAAGTGACGTCGTCTCTGGGGAGCTGCCCGCCCGCCTGCCCCCTTGGACTGGGGCCACATGCCCTAACAATGCCCCTGCCCACCGTTCAGGAGACACCCAGCAAGTGAAAGGAAGGAGGGCTAAAGTTCTGGAAGGGCGAGGAAGCCGGAGCCCTCCCCCGCCCTCATTTGCACCCTCTCGCAAGGGGCTTCGAGGCAAGGGGCTTCGAGGCTTAGCCTGCATCCACAGCCCCTGCTGCGATCCACCTCCAATGCCCGCCCACTAAATGCCCGTCCGCCCTACCCTGGAAACACCTCCATTGACAGGGAGCTCAGTGCCTATCACTGCTGCTCGCTCTGTCTTTGGCTTATTTGGGCCATTTAAAATAGAGATAGAAAGAGAAAGGAAGAGACAGAGAGAGAGAGAGAGAGACAGACAGAGAGAATTACGGTCAGCTTGACTGTAACTTTTGCCCATGGAAGAGCATATCCGCTTTACTCTTTTCCAGAATAGAAAGGTGGGGGGAAAATGCAGCGTTATGGATTGTTGGCAGCTCTTTCTGGGGGCCTGGGATTTGGAGCATCTGCCCCTTCCACTCTGAGAAGCGGACTGAGACACTGGCCCCCAGGGAGTGTTAGCGATGGGGCTCCTGGGGGGACGTGATCTCCTATTTGTCCCCAACAAAGATGGAAATCTGACTCTGGAAACTGGCAAGGGACCCTCGAAGAGAACTGATGTCAAGCAAATGGTTCCTACGAGGAAATCTCCCGGAAACCAGCCTGCCAAGCCAGAGACTGTTCTAGAAGCATGAGGTCGAGGAGGTGGCAAGTGTCTAGGCAACCTGGGCTCCGTCCCCTCCTCAGCCAGCAGCCCCAGGCCCCCTGGAGTGCTCCAGGATGTCCCCCAGAGGGCAAATCCAGGGTCAGAGGGAGCAGGGAGGCGGCTGGGTGTCTTCAGCACCCTCCAGGCCAGGCCTCCATGGCCTTAGCAGGGAAGCCACAGGTGCCCGGGGACGGCATTTCCAGCTGGCAGGTCCCCAGCCCCGCCCTCTCCCTCCCCTCCCCCTCCTCCCACTGAGCATCTTGGGTCCTCTCTCCACCTCCAGGGAGGATGAGAAGAGTGAGGGGGGCTTACTCAGAAGGCACCATGTCCAGGGGACGAAGGCAGTAGCCAAAATGCACGTGAGGCTCCCTGTGGGCTGGCGTTTTCTACCCCATTCCCGACCCACCACGAAGTGAGAGAGGTTCTGTGCCACCGGTGGTGCCCCTTGATCCACGGTGGCTCCCAAGCGACAGGGTGGCTGCGGTACCTGAGATCCTGCCTCTTGGGCAGGTCTTGGCCCAAAGTCTTGGGAACAGAATGCTTTGCGTGGGAGGGGACAGGAAGAGCGGGTGTGCTGACTGCCACTGCCCCCCCCCCAGTCTGGTGTTGCTTTCCTGGAGAATGAAATCTCCCCACCCTGAGCGTGACCCAAGCCAGCCAGTACCCAAATCAGCCTCAATGAGCCATTTGTCCCTCTGTGAAGTGGCCTGGGGACATAATGGGTTTGCTATTAACACACTCGGCCTGTGCGCGTCCCCTTGTCCCCCAGCGTGAGTCACTGGACGTGACTCGGCCCAGCCACCAGCCCTTGCCAGGGGGTTGCCAGCTCTGGCCTGGCTGTGTGAGGACAGGGACCAGGACAAAGGACAAAGGTGGCCAGGCCCAGGGGCCTCCACAGCTCCCCCTGGACTGTCTATACCAGGGGACGCTTGAAGCAAAAGGAAGCCCCCCCCCCCCGTGTCTCTTTGGTTCCTGGGGACCTGGGCAGCCCTGCCCATCTTGGAGACAGGCAGTCTCCCAGGAGACTCCTGCCAGCAGGGAGCTGGAAGGGTGAACCAATGTGGAAACCAGCCAGAAAGAACAGGAACAAGACAGCCCAAGGACTCTGGGGCCAATTACTACCCTTCCCACTTCTGGGACTCGAGAGTCAGACACAGCTGATGGGGCGGGGGTGTTGGTGGTTTGTTTTTCATTAACACTAAACAGTCAGCATCTTTCACCCAGGTTGGCAGGTGGCCTCCCTGCGAAGGGTCTTGGTTCCTCCCAACCTAACTAACAACTGTTGGTGGGAGATCTTCCTAAAATGCAAAAGTCACCTGTCACCTGCCGAATACAATGAGAGCCTAGCAGGGCTGACAAGGCCACCCCGCCAGCCACCCCTGCCTCCTCTCCTGAGTTCTCCATGCCCTCTGCTCAGGCCCAGCCTTCGCAGCTCCCAGACAAGCCAAGTGTCACACCTCTGTGTTCTCATTCCAGTCCCTCTGCCTGGCAAGCCCTTGCCACGCTCCTTGGCTCAATCCTTCAGGTCTCAGCTCAGGTGCCCCTTCCTCCAGGAAGCCTCCCTGGAGCCCCTGGGGAGAGGGAATCTCTGTGGGTTTCCCAGTGCCCGTGGCAGCCTCCAACCCAGACCATTCCTGGAGAGGGAAGACAGGCAGCGGGGAATCGGGGATCCGGAGCTGGGCTTTGTGCAGCAGAGAACCGACATGGGAGAGTGACAGCATTCTCCGGCCACAGGGTGCACCCAGCCAGGAGGAAGGAAGCAACGAGCGTCGCCCCCTCCGTCCCCCAGCAGCCCTGCCAGCCAGATGGGCCACCTTCTCAGCACAGCTGTTCTCTAGCAGAGAGAAATTTCTCACCTTCAGGAACAGGGTGGGGACATTCCAGACGGGGCCACATCTACGCTGTCTCTGAGCCCATGGAGTCTAAGTCTCCGTGCTTGTCCCATCCACACGACCACACTCTTGGCCCTGGGCCTGCCACCTCTGCCCAAGTAAGCGCGCATCTGGAGCTGCACAACCCAGGGGACAGGACAGGGCCAGGAGTCTGCCTGCCTAGCTGGGGCCGCCCCACTAGAGGGAAACAGCCCAGCACACAAGTCCAAGTGCGGCCTGTGGTGCCAGGAACATCATTTTCAAGGTCAACGTGGACTTTCTAGGCCACTGACTCACCGATGTCAGCACATCTGGACAGGCCCTTGGCTCAGGCGCTGCCACTGGACAGAAGGCAACTGACGGAGGCCACGCGATACACATGCTTTTCTGGGCCAGCAGGCTGTGCAAGGCCTGGCAGCTGAGGGGTTTCCACTTCATTACGAATAACCTAAGACATTTATCTAGGAAAACGTCCCGTTGGGGACCTAAAACCTCAGAACGTATGTCCCCTTCCTGCAGCACCATGTCACTCTCCTCGTGCCCACCCTCTCATGCCATCTGCCAGCAAAGCTTCCGTTGTCCAGGGCACAACACAACACAGCCATAGTTAATGCTGAGTTTTTCCGAACCTTCCCCGTTCATCACTCCATCTTTAGTTCTGAGCTGGGAGGAAGCGACGCTCAGAACGGTGAGACAAAGCAAGGTCTTCAGGTGGCGGGTGAGCTCCATTCAAGAGGAGCCTCCCGCTACAGCAGAGAGCCGTACTCAGAGCCTTCGGGAAGATTTTTGTTGAGAAAGGATGAAAGACAAGGCTGAAACGGTGGCGTCCTGGTCAATATTTAACAACTTGCTCTGGTTGGCCGGGAAAAGCCCGACTTACAATGTTTGTCCATTGCCCTGGTGTAAATACGCTCACAATGGCCGACTGCCAACAAGCTACCAACATGACATCACTCAACACAGAGTTGGAAGGGGCATGCACATGGCTTCTAGAACAAAGCACGGCCCTAGAACACTGGTAACGTGCTGAGGCCTGGGCTCCGGGTCAGACTGCTGGGTGCGGACCCACTGCAGCCTTTCACCAGGAGGTGAGGTGGCAGGCAAGTGACTTCACCTTCCCCAGCTCTATTTGTTAG
>NW_017731437.1:2093388-2098908 GCF_001890085.2 Hipposideros armiger | reverse complement strand
TATCCGCACGTGCTTACCCAGGCCCATCTGACAGTGCTGAATTATGACATCTGGGCTCCAGCAAGTGGGCCATGGGGCTGAGGTTGTTTCCATAGGAACCAGGTGCAGCAAGCTTTTCTGGTCAGTATGGGCACAGGGGAGAAAGGGTACTAGGTCATGCCCAGCCTGACCCACTGCCCGAAAGGCAAAGCAGAGTGCGTAAGGCCTGATGGGGAGGGTCCCTGCTGTGGGCATATTCCCAGTTATGTTATACTTTGAAATTCAAGTTCTCCTAAAATAACAGGTGCCTGGTATTGGCAGGAACCTCAGAGGTTCCTTCTACAGCATTCCTGAACAATCTCTACACAATGCCTGCTTGAATGCTTCCAGGCCTGGGGGACTCACTACTTAGCAAAGTGGCCTGCTCCACTGTCAGAAAGTGACACTTGTGAGAAAAACGCCTCTTTATGTAACAAGTCAAACTCCGCTGTCTAGTACCTTCCAAGTGTCTGGTACTGGTTTTGAATTTTTGAGGAACTCAGAATAATTCCTCTCCTTGTACGTGACAACCATCCAACTACCTGGAGACGGTGACTAGCTCTTGTCCTTTCTGTGCCTCCTGTCCAGGCAGCCACCCAGCCCCCTTCACTGACTCGTCTCAGGCTCTCTCGCTGCGCAGGCCCCTCCCCTGGGGCCCTCACTCGTCCATCCACATCCCCCCTCAGGGCCGAGCCCAGGAGAGACCCTTCTGCAGGCAGGGCCTGCTGTAGGTTGAACGGTGCTCCCCAAAAAGACGTGTTGAAGCTCTAATGCCCGGAACCTGTGAACGTGACCTTAGCTGGAAACTGGACCGTGGCAGATGTCACCAAGTTAAGATGCAGGCACTTGGGATCGGGGGGCCCCTAAAGCCAGTGGCTGGTGTCTTCATAAGAGAAAGGAAGGGCTATTTGGACACAGACACACGGGAGGCCACGTGGCAACAGACGCAGAGATGGGAGTGATGCTACCACAGGCCAAGGAGCATAGGCAGCTGCCGGGAACGAGGAGGCGATGTGAGAAGGACTGTCCCCTCAGCCTCAGAAGGAAGGGCCCTGATTCTGGGCGTCTGGCCACCAGAACTGTGAGAGAATAGATTTCTCTTGGTCGAGCCCCTAGTTTGCGGCCATTTGTTTCAGCAGGCACAGGACCAATCCAGGGCCTGAGCAAGGGTGGTGGCCCAGTGTCCCCTTCCTGCTGCAACCGAAGTCCACATCCGTTATTTTATCTCGTCCACAAGGTTACGCGGCTGTTCACCCGGAGCTCCGACCTCCTGTCAGCAAGCGTCCTCAGCTAGTCCCATGTCCCCAGTCTTAGACCTCCCGCTCACCGAGCACCTGCCCTCAGGGGCCCCCCGCCATCCTGGTCCCCCCCAGTCCACTCACTGTGGGCAGCTCAGTGCCCTCATCTGATCCTGGGGTACCAGGGCTGGCCCGGAACCTGTATTTTAACAGGTTTTCTAGGCAACTTAACCAGCCACCTGCACTCAGCCAGCTAGGTGCCACAGGGCCAGGGAACAGCAGGGGCTCCTTCACGTGACTCCATCCTGACCTTGGCCCAGGACGCCAGGAGAACGGCCAGCCTGGAGTGTGGCTGCTCCCGACCTTGAGAGACACCCTGGGGCACAGAGATGTCTGTCCTGAGGCCTCCAGAGCTTGGGACACAAGCCGCCAGGATAGGCCCTCAACTGCACTAGACAAAATCTGCTCTTTTGACGGTAAACTTTCCCCACCCCACCCCCACTTTCTGTTCCCTTGAATGAACAGCAACAAAAAACATGGTTTTGTGCCAAAGGCGGGGCCTGAAGTTTCCCAGAGTCCAGTTTCCTGCCAGGCCTAGGTACAATCCAGGGGAGGGCTCGCCCCTGACTCTGTGCGTGTATATGTGTGTGTGTGTGTGTGTGTGTGTGTGCGCACGTGTGTCCCTCCACGTGCAGCCTGGGGAAGGGTGGAGAGGCTCACGGAAATTCTTGGTGGTGGTCAGGAAGGTAGAAAAATGGAAAACGAAAGCTGTGTACACATGTGTGCGCGCACACACACACACACACACACACAGCCAGAGGAAAGTCTTTTCTTTCATCTTGAGGGATCCCCAGGCTTCATGAAATAAGGCTGGACTTCAGGAATTGACCGCAGTTCTGTTTGGAGCTTCCTGGTCACCTGGTAACCTCCACCAGCCCTTGTAGGTGTGGCAGGCAGTTCCAGCTCCATTGCATCTCCTGTTCCCACCCCACCCCATTTCCTCCTCTGGGCTCCTTTAACCCTTGGGCTGCTTGCTGTAACCCCCACCTTTGCACACTGGGGTGAATCATTTCCTCTGCTCACACATACACACTTCGGGTCTAGCAGAGAAAGAGGCTTCTCTTCCTGGTTCTGAGCNCTGAGGGCCGCATGGCTGTCAGTGACAGAGCCGGGATGAGAACCGGGGCCCCGATGCCGCACCCTGCGGTGCTCCTGCATAACCAACAGTCCAGGGGGAGTATAAGGGGTGGGGAGTCGGTGAGAAGTTTTGAAAGTGTGACTGGAATATATTCTATGACTCCGTAGGTAATCAAGATGATCGCAGCTGACTTTGAAATGCACCAAAAATAAAACTAAGGTGGACGCATGGCTGGATGGAAGAATGGGTAGGTGGACAGACGTCACAGGCAAGCTGTTAGTGGTAGGGTCTAAGTGACAGGCATACGGGTGTGCACTGTAAACTGTTCCCAACTTTGCTGCATGTTTGACAGTTGTCACCAAAACTGTAGGGAGGAGACAAGTAATAGGGAGCCACTGCAGGTGCCGGAACCGGGGCAGACCCCAAAATACCGCAGACGTCGGAATCACAGCCCTGGGAGTGCGGGTGCATTTTCTCTTGGTCCTTCTTAAAATTGCCAGAAGGACGCCTGTGGCGCATGTGTGCCTTAGACGCTCTAACACACCTGATTCCCCCGCCTGCCCACCTTCTCCCCATCCGCACCTGGGCGATTCTACAGGCCAGCTCTCTGTCCTGCCCTTCCGGGCACAGTGCTTGGCATGTGACAGAATGAACATCAGCCCCGCCCCACCAGGCCTGGTCTGCCTGCCCAGAGAGATCTCCCCCGCAGCCTGGTCTGGCCACCCAGCTGACACTTCTGGACGCCTGGCCAACAACTTCTTCAGCTATGCTCTGGTGACCCTGCAAACATCCTAATTCATAAATAAAGCCACTAGCGAATGTCTCAATAGCTTCCTCTCCCACGGCACTTGTCCCCCGTCCCACCAGTGTTCCAAACAGATGCTGCCACATGGTCCCCGAGCCCCTTCCTGGCGTGTGTCTTCTGAGGCTGCCCCAAGTCCGCCAGGCAGGGCAGGCCCCATTCTGTGCCGGAGTCCCCATGTAGAGAACCAGAGAGGGGCAAGGAATGGAGGGGTCCACTGGGGGCGCCAGTCACAGTGCCAGTGGTAGTGTGGGGAGGTGGTGGAGGGGAGGAAAGGAGGACGAAGAGGAGGAGGAGGAACAGCCGCTTTCCTGAAGGCTGACTGTGTGCCACTCTCTACTACATTCACCGCCTGTCTCATTACCTCCTTTAATCCTCAAAAGCCCCCGTGACAGCCTCTCCACTCCCCGCATTTCTCCATGGGAAGCAGAGGGTGCTAGGACGTGAACTTGTACAACCCCCACATCTGTCCACATGGACCTAAAAAGGCTCAAGGGTAGCAGGAGCCGTGGCTTTGAGCCCCTGCAGGAGGTTCTGCAGGCCGAGGAGACCAGACCGGAGGTCAAGCCAGACGCGAGGTACCTGCGGTGCCGGGGAGAGGCTGCGTGGCGCGTGGTGGGCGTTGGCTAGTATCTGTGGAGTGAAGGAATAAGTGAGGCCAGGACACAGATCCTTGTTTTGTGGCATCATGTCCAGGTCTAGGAACGTCCTCCCAGCAGGGAAGACACTGCCCTGAGTTACTCGAAGACTCAAATGCTGGTTTTCTTCTGAAGGTGAAAACTCAGAACCTCGCCACGGGAGGAAGTGGCCAGAGCATTTCTAAACCCCCCATGGTGGTTCTGCACAGGTCGCACGTACGTCCTTCACTGTGGAGGCCTTTCATCTAGAAGTGGCGATCACTGTGTGTGGGACGTGGGTCTCTACCCATCAGGTAGAAGGACCCACGATCCACGTTCAGGCTCTTTGCACACGGCCGTGTGACACAAACTAACAGCCACAGCAGCCAGGACACCAAGCAAGACACACACACACACACACACACACACACACACACCCGCGGGCCAACGTTCCAGAGCAGAATCTTGGCAGCCACCAGCGGGAGACGGGGTGCATTTGCACAAGTCCCACATGGACAGCTCTTCGCACACATGTGGCTGACAATCACCCACACATCCATGCCAGGAATCTGGCACACAGCCCACCAGCAACAGGGCGCTGGTAATCCCCAGCTGCTCTCCTGACGCCACTCGGAGACGCCGTCCAAGGCAGGACGGAGGGGGTCATTGTTTTCAAGGTCACACACCCCAGAGGGAGACACTGGGCTAGGGGATAGAGACAGGCATTTGGGCCAAAGCCATCAGCTTCCAGTTATTCGTGTCAACAGGGGCACATGGACCCATTCATTCAGCATTTCAATTAAGCAACTACAGTGAGCCCAGCAGCACACACAGACATCCGCATAGCCCAGCTCGGGAAGAACTTCTTGGTCCCTTCCTGGGCCTGATGGAACAGGAAGAAGTGGGCTTTGGAGTCACACGCCTGGGCAGAAATCCTGGCTTGGCTACAGTTATTAGCTGGTGGAGTCCGGGCAAGTGACTCGATGCCTCTGAGCCTCTGTTTCCTTGGAATGCAGTGCTTGTGCCCACCGCGCCACGCCTCCGTGGGATGACGGCTGTGGGCACCCAGCACTGGCCTGGGTGGGTGGTCCAGCACATAGGACTGGATCAGTTCCTCACTGACAATGTGTGACAAGCAGGCATCAGGCCTCACCCTGCCCTCTGCTCCCTGTGGGAGATGCTCAGGCCATGATTTATCCAAGCCCATCCTCAGGGGCAGGGACATGGCAGCAGGGGCCAGCAGGTCCCCTCAGCTGCTTCTCCCAAAGCTTCCCTGGGAGCAGAATTATCGGCTCAAGTGTCACTTCCTTCCCAGACAGATGTCCGGTGCCTCGATCCATGAGCAGGCGGCCTGGCCCCTGGTAGCCAACGACATGGTGGCAGGAGAGGCTGGTGGGAGTGGATTTGAACCTGACCAGTGACCTCCAGGGAGTAAGGGGTCCTTCAGCCCTCCCTCAAGCTGGAAAAGAGGCTCCAGCTTGGGCAGGAGCAACTGGGGAAATGCAGTCCCCAGGAGCTGGGCCAGACCAGAGGGACCAGGCTGCAAGAACGTCCCTCAGTGCCCACAGCAGAAAAGGGCCACGGTGAGACCCTGACCAGGACCCTGGCCAGCGGAGACCTGCTTCACATCAGAAGAGAAACAAGCGTCGAGTGAGTGTGTGAGAGTGTATAAATGGGTGTGTGTGTGCGTAAAGGAGAGACAGACCT
>NW_017731437.1:2082681-2088275 GCF_001890085.2 Hipposideros armiger | reverse complement strand
AGTGGGTTGCCGTGGGCTACCGTGTGTAGCCAGTAGCCAGCGTGAGCGGCCAGCAGCCGCCGTGAACGGCCGTCCAGAAGCCTGCGACTGATCTGCCTCACCCGGGAAGAGCGCAATGATGGTGCCAACTTGGGCCAGTGAAGCAACGTCCTCTACAACTAGACTGAAGAACAAAAGGACAGCAACTTGTCTGTTCCCCTTCCCCCAATTCCCCAATAAAAACCTTTAAAAATAAATAAATAATGAAAATAAATAAATAAATAAAAAGATCTATAGGTCAATAAACTGATAGCTAGACTGATGACAGAAAGAATGGAGAACATAAACGACCAATATTAGGAGTGAAGGGTTATCCCTAAGATCCTATAGACATTAAAGTAACAATAAAGAAATATTTGAACAACTTTATATGAATACATTCAACCACTTACATGAAATGGACAAGTTCCTTCAAAATACAACTTATCAAAACTGACATAAGAGGAAGTAAAAAAAAAACTTGAATAGCTCTTTCTATATGTAAAATAAATGTGTCATATTTAACACAAATACTTAATTTGTAATTTTAAAAAAACTTTCCAAAAAAACCCCACCAAAAACCCAAAATGCTAGGGACGTATGGTTTCCTTGGTGATTCTAGCAAACATTTAAGGAATAAATAACAACAGTCTTAAGCAAACTTTTACAGAAAACTGAGAAAGAGGGAACACTTCTGAACCCATTTTATGAGGCCAAAATAACCCTGACAAAGACGTTACCCAAACCAACTAACTAAGAAAATGCCACACCAATAGCCTTCATGAATCTATAATCTTAACAAAAAAACTAGGCAAATAAAACCCAGCAAGATATATAAAAAGAATTATAAATCATAACCATATTAGAGTTATTCCAAGAACCCAAGGTTTCATATTCAAACATCAATCATTGTCATTCACCCTATTCATAGAATAAAAGAGAAAAAAAATCATCACTTCCATAGATACAGTCATGCCCCCTTATCCATGGTTTCAGTTACCTACAGGCAACTGCGGTCCAAAAACATGAAATGGAAAATTTCAGAAATAAACAATGCAGAAATTTTAAATGGCGAGCCTTTCTGAGTAGCGTGATGAAATCTTATGCCATCTCGCTCCATCCCGCCCGGGATGTGAATCATCCCTTTGTCCCCCCCTACTGTACACACTCCACACCTGTCAGTCACTTAGTAGCTGTTTCCATTATCAGACTGACTGTGATGGAATCACAGTGCCTGTGTTCAAGTAACCCTTATCTGATTTAATAATGGCCCCAAAGCCATTCATTCGTTCATTACAGTAGGTTGTGGTAACTGTTCTATTTTATTGTTGTTGTTCATTTCTTACTGTGCCTAATTTATAAATTGAACTTTTGACAGATAGCTCAGCTGGTAAGAGCGTGGGCTCTGAACAACAGGGCTGCCTGTTCGATTCCCACGTGGGCCAGTAAGCTGCACCTTCTATACAGCTTAATAAATAAATAAATAAATAAATAAATAAATATAAATTGAGCTTTATCCTAGGTATGTATATATAGGGGAAAACATAGTATATGTAGGATTTGGTAGTATCACTGGGTTCAGGCATCCACTGGGGGACTTAGAATGTATCCCCCGAGGATAAGGGGGGACTACTATACAGAAAAAGCATTTACCAAAGTCAAAACCCATTCACGTTAAAAATTCCAGCAAATTAAGAGATAAAAAGGATTTCCTCCATCTGACAAAGGACATATATGGAAAAGCTATAGTTAACATTATAAGTCCTGGCACAAGGCACGGATGTCCACTCACCATGTCTACTCAGTATTGTACTGGCAGTTCTAGCCAGAGCAATAAGGAAAAAAAAGAAGTTAAAGGTACAAGGTCAGGAATAAAGAAATAAAACTACCTATGGTTGCTTATTTTGTAAATCATAAAATATCTACAAAACAAGTACTAGAATAATAAATGACTTTGATAAGGTTACAGGATATAAGGTTCATATACCTTACAGTCAATTATATTTTTATAAACTAGCAGCAAACAATTGAAAATGAAATTTTAAATGTTCAATTTACAATGTCACCAAAAAATATAAGAGGAATATATTTAACAATTGACATGAAGATCTTGTCATTGAAAACTACAGAAAAATAAGGGAAATACAAAAAGACCTTAAAAATGGAGACATACCGGATGTATGAGATTAAAGCAGTGGTTCTCAACCTGTGGGTCGCGACCCTTTTGGGGGTCGAACGACCCTTTCACAGGGGTCCCCTAAGACGATCGGAAAACAAAAGGATATTTACATTATGATTCATAACAGTAGCAAAAATACAGTTATAGAGTAGCAACAAAAATAATTTTATGGTTGGGGCCACCACAACATGAGGAACTGTATTAAGGGATTGCGGCATTAGTAAGGTTTAGAAACGCTGGATTAGAGGGTTCAATGTTGTTAAAACGTCAATTCTTCTTAAATTGACCTGTAGATTGAATGCAATCTCAATCAAAATCCACACAGCATTTTTATAGAAGTTGACATACTACTTCTAAAATTTACAAGGAAATTAAAAGGCTTTAGAATATCCAAAGCAATGTTTTGGATATATTGGGAAACCTTATTTCAAGACTTATTATACAGGGCCAGCCAAGTGGCGCGTTGGTTGGGGGCTGGCTTGGGATGCTGGCTCTGAGCGGCAAGGCCCTGGTTCGGATCTCACGTGAGGGCCAGTGACACTGCCCTCTACAGCTAAGACGGTGAACAGCAGCTCGACCTGGAGCTGGGCTGCCGTGAGTCGACGGCAACAGCATAGGCTGCAGCCCCTGCTGCAGTGGGCTGCCATAAGCTACCGTGTGTGGCCAGCAGCCAGCGTAAGTGGCCAGCAGCCGGTGTGAGCTGCCAAGAGCCGTGTGAGCGGCCGTTCAGAGGCCGGCAACCAATCTGCCTCATCCAGGAAGAGCGCAATGATAACACCAACATGGGCCAGTGAAGCGATGTCCTCCACAACTGGACTGAGGAACAAAAGGACAGCAACTTGTCTGTTCCCCTTCCCCCGAATCCCCAGCACTGTTCCCCTCCCCAATTCCCCAATAAAATATTTTTTAAAAAAAGACTTATTATACAGACACATTAGTTAAGACAATGTGGTACTGACAAGAGAATAGATAAAATATCAGTAAAACCTGATAGAGTCCCTCAAAAGAACTACTTGTACAGTCAATTGACATTCAACAAAGGTGCCAAGGTAATTGAAAAAAGAATATCTTTTCAACAAATGGTGCTAGAACAACTGAAAATCCATACAGAAAAGAAAAAAAAATAAGCAAGAAAATGAACCTTAACTTCATACTATATACAAATATTAATTGAAAGTGATTTCTAAACCTAAAATAAAATCTATAACTATAAAGCTTCTGGAAGAAAACATCTTACAACCTGGAGTTAGGCAAAGCTTTCTTATAAAGAATACAGAAAGTGGTAACCAAACGAAAGAAATTTGTTCAATTAAACTTCATCAAAATTAAAATTACAAACTTTCGCTCATCAAAAGGTATTAAAAAATAATAGGCAAGCCACCAACTGGGAAAAATATTTGTAATCCATCTATCTGACAAAAGATCAGTATCCAGAATGAATAGTCAAGCGACCCAATTTTAACAGGGGCCACAGATTTGAAAAGACATTTCCCAAAGGAACATATAGGAATAGCCAACGAGTACATGAAAATGTGCTTAACAGCATTAGTCACTGGGAAAAATGCAATTAGGGCCATAATGCACACACCCCCGGCAGAACCCACCATAACGGCTGTACTTGGGTGACAACCCCAAACATGGGCGAAGACTGGAGCGACTGGAACTCTGCTGCATTGATGGTGGGCGTGTAAAATGGTAAAGCCACTTGGAGAAAAGATCAGGCAGTTTCTTATAAAACCAAAGACATGGGCCGGCCGAGTGGCGCGATGGTTAAGAGCTGGCTTGGGATGCCAGAGGGCCCCGGTTCGGATCCCACATATGAGGGCTAGTGACACTGCCCTCCACAGCTAAGATGCTGAACAACAGCTCAACCTGGAGCTGGGCTGCCGTGAGTCGCCGGCGAAGGCGTAGGCTGCAGTCCCTGTGGCAGTGGGTTGCCATGGGCTACCGTGTGTAGNGGGTTTCTCTTGCACCCCAGACTGGACCAGCTCGAACCCCTACCGGCCCCACTAGCCAACTTCTCAGACACCTGGCGGGCAGTTCCTATGAACCAACTCCAACCTGCCCACACCCTCCCGAAATTTCCCTGCCACCCAATAAGCTGCCCCCACAGACCAACTCCATCCACCCCCTCCGGCAGGAACTTTCTGCCACCAGCGGGCCACAGGTTTCCGTGGCAGCTACACGCTCTTAACAGTCTGAACCCAAGACTCAGCAAGGTGGGAGGGTGCCCCAGGTCCTTTTCTTCTCATGTACTTTCCCTCAGCCCCAGAGGTGGTAGCTGCTGCTTTTGTGTGTGTGGGAAAACATCTATAACCTAAAATTTACCATTTTAACAATTTTTAGGTGGTTCAGCACATTCACATTGCCGTGCAGCTATCACCACCATCTGTCCGTCTCCCGAAACATTTTCATCATCCCAAGCTGAAACTGTCCCCATGAAACACTTACCTCCCCATCGCCCTCCCCCTGCCTCTGGAAAACAGTCTTCTATGAATGTGGACACATAGCTGCCTTCAATTCCTTGGGGCATATAACTAGAAAGGGAATTGCTGGATCTTATGGTATTTCTATGTTTACTTTTTTTGAGGAACCACCAAACGATGTCCTTAGAGGCTACAGCATTTTACATTCCCACCAGCAGCGCAAAAGGATTCCAATGCCCCCATATCCTCGTCAACACGCGTTTGTTTATAACTGTCATTCTAATGAGTGAGAGGTGGTGCCTCACCCGGTTTTGATTTGCATTCCTCCAATGATTAGTGATGTTGAGGTACCTTTCATGGGCTTGTTGGCATCTATATGTCTTCTTTGGAGACACATCTGTTCAAGTCCTTTGCCAATTTTGTAATCGGGTTTTTTTGTTATTGAGTTACAGGAGTTCTCTATGTAGTCTAGATATTAATCAGATATACGATTTGTAAATATTTTCTCCCATTATGTGGATGTCCTTTGCACTCCGTTGCTAGCGTCTTTTGATGCACAAAAGTTTTTAATTTTGATAAAGCCCAATTTATCTTTTTTTTTCTCTTTTGTTGCCTGTGCTTTTGGTGTCATATCCAAGAAATTGTGGCCAAACACAATGTCATAAAGCTTTCCCCTGTGATTTCTACTAAAGTGGCTGCTTCTCATTTTGGTTGTTTCTGTTCCTCTGGGTCCCCTCTTTCCCTTTAATAGTAGCTAACCACCCTTATCAGTTGATAATTCTTTATGCTACACTTTGCTGTTCAAATTACTGGTGTGGTTTCTATTTCCTGCCTGGGCCCTGACTGACACACCAAAGTAGAAGGAAGGAAGTAATGAAGATAAGAGCAGAAATCAAGAAAATGTAAAGTAGAAAGAAAATAAAGACAAAAGTTGGTTCTTTAAAAAGATCTACAGGGCCGGCCGAGTGGCA
>NW_017731437.1:2064408-2077376 GCF_001890085.2 Hipposideros armiger | reverse complement strand
TAAAAAATAAATAAAACCAAAGACACACCCTCTGGCCCAACAGCCCTACTTCTTGGTATTTACATGACAGACATGGGGGCACATGTCCATAAAGAAACGGGTCCAAGCTCACAGCAGCTTAATTCCTAAGAGTCCCAAATGGAAACAGCCCGGGGCCCGTGAGTAGAACGGCTACGAAACCACAGCATGTTCCCGTGACGGACACTCAGCAATAAGGGAGCACACGGCTGGCACCAGCTGCAACACGAGCACATGGAAAGTACATTCAACCTGGCAAAATTCATCAATAGTGGAAAAAACCAGCGGTGCGGGCAGAGAGTGACTGTGAAGGGGCACCGGGGCGATGGTGGCATTCTGTATTCTAGCGGAGTTTTCATACACAGCATAGATGTACGTCCAGATTCAGAGAATGGTACGCTTAAGGTCTGTGCCTTCACAGTGCATCCATTTTACCTCAGAGAGGGGAAAAGAGCCATAAACAAACACAGACGTCCGGTTTTCCGACTTCACGGTGGTGCAAAAGCCATACACATACATTCAGTAGAAAGTGGCGGGGCGAAGCTATGGTGTTCGCTAGGTGAGGCGCAGCCACTGCATTTTCAGCTTCTGGTATTTTCCACCTACAGTGGGTTTATCCGGACGTAATCCCATCATAAGTCGAGGACTCTCATTGATGAAATGAAAGCCAAAGCGTTACAGGGTAACGTGTGCTGACATCAGTAACTTACTTTGAAACGCATCCAAATCTCACGTGGACTGTTGGTGGAAGGGGGGATGGACATGGGTGCAGCGGACCAAGTGTGCGTTGCAGGATCTAGGCGGTGGGCGTATGGGTGTTCATACTAGCATTCTTTCATCTTTCCTACGTGTTTGAAATTTTTCATGGTAAAAAGCTGGAAAAATTTTTAAAATACACTGAGACATCGCAACCAAAACTAGGGAAGAAAAAAGGGGGCAGGAGACCCTTCACCCGAAGCCCTAAACTCTCACACCTCACTGGCCTCGCACAGTTTAAGGCAGGCATCCTGGGGCATCACCTCCAGTGTTCCCACCCCAGCGCCAGGAGAGGTGCCTTCCCGTCCTCGAGGTAGTTCCCATTTTCCCCGCCTGCCACTTCCTCTGCCTGCCAGAGCGGCCACAATGAATGGAAATAACACCAGGGCGACCTCTTCCCACAGATTCAGGGCAAGTGAAAACCCAGGAGGAGCCGGGCTCTTGAGAGCTTATACCGCCACCTGCTGGACAAAAAGCTTTTTGCACCGAATTCCTCCAGCTAAAGTTTGCGGCTCCACAGCCGTCCCCTTCCTTCTGCCCAAGTCTCCACAAGGCCCCTCGCTGCAGTAAATCTGGGGTGCCTGTGCATGAAAGGTGCATGTCTCCAGACGCATGCTCCCCTTCCCTCTGGTTGCTCTCTGCAAGCTGGGGGGCGGTGGGGGCTGCAGGGCCTTCCCCGGTGTATGCCCTCCACCCTCAAACACACATCACAGAGGCACAGACAGCCCAACACTACCCTCGCTGGATGGCGCCCCAGCCCCTTCCCTCTCCCTTGGACACAGCGACACCAGGATCAGGACACTCTGAAGTCTCTTGAACTTGGAAATACGTGGAAGTCAAACAATTCTAAAGCTGTAGTTCTTTAGTTATCGGGTGACAATATCCTGCGTGATGTCCCACAGCGGGCACGGTTGTGCGGCCTGCGGCCTTGGATTGGACATGTTACCTGGAGAGGACACCTGGACCTCAGCCAGGCTGGAGGAACAAGCCAGCCAGGGCTGAACTGGGTGGATGGTGGGGGGCAGAGTCCTGGCTGAGGGCTGCCCAGTGTGAACCCAGGGGCTGCAGGGGCAGAGAGGGACATGGGCCTGATGCGAAGCCATGAAAAGGGGAGGCCACAGGCCCTTCTGTGCTCAACACTTGCACCTGTGTGGCCCCCAACAGGTACCACGGACGGTCAAGGATATGTTCTGGGGAGCAAGTGGGGCTCTGACCAGTGTCCCCTCGGGGGCAAGGTGCACAGACACCCACTGTCCTATTAGAGAAGCTCTTGAATCTCCTTTGTCCCCAAGTGTCACCTAGTCCTCTCCAGGTGAGCAGAAACACTGCCAGGAAAGCAGAGGGAGAACCCAGGATGGTCTGCCCAAGGGCCAACTCCAAGAACGCCTGTGCGCAGCTCAGGCCACTCCCACAGGAGGTGATATGGTCCCCGGCAGGCAAGTGGTGTCACACAGAGGCTCCCGATAACCCAGCCCAGAGACTCAGGACCCCAGGAGATAAGATGCAAGAGGCCAGAGTAGCGATTCCCGCTCTGATGCCCGCGCTCCTTCCTTGCGGCTGCCTGCTCCTGGGGTCACCTTCCCAGGACTCAGGCCGTCCCACACTTGGCCAAGCACACACCAAACCACAGCCAGCAGCCTGTGCGCTCAGACATCGTAAGTGTTCCCTCCTAAAAACAGCAGCCCCCAGGGCAAGGCAGGACAGTGGCCTCTTCAACCACTGGGGTCCACCCAGCAATCACAGCCCTTCCTATCCAACTGCAAAGAGCGACTACAACAGCCTCTTCCCCTCCGGGCCTGCCACGGGCCATTCTCAGCAGCCACAGAGCATTCGGGTCCTGCCACGCCCTCCACATGGTACCCATCACACCAAACAAACAAACAAACCTTCACCAGGCCCTCCAAGGCTGGGCTCAATTTGGCCCCACCTGCCTCACCGGTGTCATACTTGCCTCTCCTCTAACGACACAGGACAGCCACTCACATCTTCATGATAAAACAACCTCAGGACCTTTGCACTTGCTGTTCCCTTTGCCTGAACACTCTTCCTCTGGATTTTGGCCTGGTCGGGTCCTTCTAGTCATGCAAATTTCAGTTCAAAGTCACGTCCTCAGGAAGGGCCTCCATTAATTCCCACACACACACACATACACACACACACATACACACCTAGTCATAATCACTCCCCCTGTTCTTGACTTCTTCACAGCCTCTATCTAAAATCATCTCCTGATGTGTTTATTCCTTAGCTGCCCCACATCTAGTTGAGACTGTAAGTCCCAAGAGAGCAAGGACAGTATCTTGCTCCTCCCTGTAGGCCAAGAACCCAGGAGAGCACCTGCACATAGCAGGACCTCAACGAATATGTGCCACGTGAATTAGAATGACATGCGTCAAGTGGTCCTGTGAACAGGAACCCGGGAATGTAACCACATGAGGTGAATTCAAGGCAGAGGATACAAACAAGTTACTGATTGTTCCCACTCACTGGGGGGATTTTAGGGCAGTGAGGAGAAAGGGGGTGCTGGGAGTGTGGGTTCCTGCCCCCCTGATGCCCAGTGGCTCCGTCACACCCATCTGCTCCAGAGCTCAGCCTAGCACAAAAGCATTTTAAAGTTTTCACAGCAAAGTTTCAGAGCCTCTTTGGTTAATTTACAAGGGGTGTGTTACTTTGTTTATTCAGCTTTGCTCAAGTCAGAGTTTCCTGGTTTGTAGAAAAAAAAAAAGCAAAGAAAGAAACAGGGAGGATCAGAAGGGGGCAGGTCCCAAGCCCACATGCAGAGAGGGGTCTTCATGAGCTGAGATTTCCAATGCTATATAGGTCCTGAGTTCAAGGTGGGACCAGGAGCCTGAAACAATTCTCCAAACTTGGGCCACTTATTAAAAGGAAATATCCGAGCTTCTCCTTTAGGTCCCATGGGCCGGTCACGGGCAGCCCAACGGGAGCTGAATCCACCTCTGAGCCCATCTGCAGAATCCTCATGTGGGTGGTGAAGGCAGGACCGGTGCCAGAGGGACTTAGGGCGAAGGGTTTCGGTGGTGACTTTAGTAGAGGGGCTTGTGCCCAGGTTGGGAGGGAGATACAGGGACGGCCACCTCTGAGCAGAAGGCAGACGGAGACCAGACAGCAAAAGCAAAGAGGGAGAGTGGGGGCAGAGGGGGCTTTCCGGGAAGGAGCGAGGGCACCGACTGATGGACAAGAAGCCCACACACTGACACACAGCCAGCCAGTGTCACACGCAGGCCGGGCAGTGACATCACTGAGCACAAGAAGCACCTCCGCACAGTGGACCCCAGGAGGCCCCAGGCTGGCCTCTATAATCGGCCCGGAAGGACCCAGGCCTGGCTGCCCCGGGCAGAGCACATGTCCAGCCATGTCCTGGGCCTCAGCTGAGGCTCCCGGGCCCAATCCAGGATTTCCCCACTGCTCCCTGGAGCCAGTCAGGGTGTGAGGAAAAAAAAAGAGTGAATCAAGAGCCCAGGACAGGAAGTCAGAGCCTTACCTCACACCATATAAATATTAACTCAAAACAGATCAAAGGCCCAATCACAAGAACTAAAACTATAAAATTCTTACGAAAAAAAAAACCAGAGGAAAAAGCTTTTTGACATTGGGCATGACACCAAAAGCATAGGCAACAAAAGAAGAAAACATAAATTGGATTTCATCAAAATTAAAAATTTTTGTGCATCAAAGGATACTATCAACAGAATGAAAAGGCAACCCACAGGATGGGAGAAAATATTTGCAAATCATATATCAGATAAGGAACTAATATCCAGAATATATAAAGAACTCCTGCAATTCAACAAGAAAAACCAAACAAACAACCCAATTAATAAACTGGCAAGGGCCGGCCGAGTGGCTCAGTTGGTTAAGAGCTTGCTAAAGAGTGTGCGCTCTGAGCAACAGGGTCACCGGTTCAATTCTCACACAGGCTAGTGATGCTGCGCCTGAGCTGAGCTGCCACTGAGCAGCCAACAGGTGGCAGGATGGCTCAGCTGGTGAGAGCACGTGCTCCTAACAAGGTTGCCCGTTCAATGGTGGGCTATGCCCACGCACAACTAAGACTGAACTCGGCACCTTGAGCTGAGCTGCCGCTTGGATGGCTCAGTGGATAGAGCGTGTGCTCTTAACAACAAGGCTGCTGATTCAACTCCCGCATGGTATGGTGGCTATGTCCACCCGCAACTAAGATTGTAACACAGCACCTTGAACTGAGTAGTGAGCGCAACTGGACTTGGAACTGAGTTTGCTGCACCCTCCACAACTAAGACTGAAGGACAACAACTTGGCTGTTCCCCTCCCCCAATTCCCCAATAAAATCTTTTTAAAAACCTGACAAAAGTCTTGAATAGACATTTCTCCAACAAAGACATAAGATGCCAACAAGCACAAGAAAAGATGCTCAACATCACTGATTATCAGGGAAACCCTTGGGCATTGCTGGTGGGAACGTAAAATGCTGCAGCTGCTGTGGGAAGCAGTATGGTGGTACCCCCCACCCAAATTAAACATAGAATTACCATATGACCCAGCAATTCTATTTCTGGGTACAGATCCCAAAGATTTGAAAGCAAGGACTCAAGCAGGTATCTGTACATCCATGTTCATGGCAGCATTATTCACAATGGTTAAAAGGTGGAAGCCACCCAAGCGTCTATCCATACATAGATGAACGAATAAACAAAATGGGGTCTCTCCAGAAAATGGACTATTAGTCAGCCTTAAACAGGAGGGAAGTCTGACACCCGCTTCAACGTGGATGAACCTGGAAATCAACCTGGAAGTCTTTATGCTCGGTGACATAAACCGATCACACATGAGAGAAATGTTGCATGATTCCACTTGTATGAGAAACCCAGAATGTCAGATCCATAGAGACAGAAAGTGGAAGGAATGTTGCCAGGGGCTGGGGGAGGGAAGGGGAGTAAGTGTTTAATGGGGACAGTTTCACTTTGGGAAGATGAAGAAGTTCCAGAGATGAATGAATGGTGGCACAAAACTATGTGAATGAATGTCGCTGATGCCACTGAACTGTACGCTTAAGAATTGTTAAAATGGTAAATTTTGTTGTATAATTTTACCACAATTTTAAAAAGAGTCCAGTATCCTGGATGGAGCCCGGGGCACCCACCCCAGGCCCTTTGCAGTTTGGAATGGCTGCAGTGACCCGTCCGTAAATGGCTCTGGATAGTCTCCATGTCACGCTGTGTCATTCTTTGAGGCAGTTCTTTAATGCATAACAACGTGATGTTAAAGTCATTCCTTAGTAGGACTTTACATAGAAACAAATCCTGTGTTCAGAAAAAAAATCTGGACAGACCAATTTGAGGTTCAAAGGAATTACACGTCACCAGGCAAAGGTGCCCTCATCCGGCAGGCTGACCATCCAAGGTCCACTCTGCACCAGGGCCTGGCCCCTGCCCTCACCTCCCACTGGTAGCTGGTGTGTGTGGGGGGGAGGGCGGTGCACAAGAAAGCTCCCTGCAGGGAGCTGCATGGAAGGGGAGCAGGTCAGACTCCGGGACAGCTTCTGGAACCCCATAAGGGGCTGTGCTCCCCACACCTCACCAGGGGCAGGGGACCCAGTGGAAAAGGCTCGCAGCCGCACCGAAAGGTCCAGAGTGGGACAGCGAGGGATCTGAGACATAGAATCATCCTGTGCATCCAGGGCACATGGGGACTGTGGTGGGTTGAATGGTGCCCCCTCCAAAAAAAATTTCACATCTACCTGGAACCTGTGAACGTGGCCTTATTTGGAAAAGGGGTCTTGACTGATGTAATAAGTTAAGGATCTTGAGATCCAATCATCTTGGATTATCCAAGTGAGTCCTAAATCCAGTAATGAGTGTCCTTATAAGAGAGGAGCAGAGGGAGATTTGGGACACGGAAGGAGGCTATGTAATGACAGAAGCAGAGATTGGGGTGGTGCGTCTACAAGCCAAGGATGGCTAGCAGGAGCCAGGGGCCAGGGGCCAGGAGACCGGCCCGGGACAGATCCTGCCTCGGAGCCGCTAGAAGAAACCAGCCCTGCCCGCACCTTGATTCTGGCTTCTGGATTCTCAAAAGGGGCAAGAATCAAGGGCTGTGGCTGGAAGCCGCCCATTCTCTGGTACTTGGTTACAACGGCCCTAAAAAGCTACAAGAGGGACCAGGACTCTTAGCGGTCAGAGCTGGAAGGGGAGGCCAGGAGGACTCTGGGCCAAGCCTCTCATCTCAGAGACAAAAAAGTAAAGCCAGAGAAGGCGAGAGCCGGTCCAGGAAGCCATGACCACAGCATCAGTCCAAGCCACAGACTCAGGGGCAAGTGGGGACAGCTGAGAAAGGGACAGGTGAGGACTGAGGCACTGCCTCCTGGTGACACAGGGCCCTCTGAGAAGAGCAGAGCGCCGGCTCCCTCTTGCTGGGTGACCCGTCTGTGCCTCACTGCTTCAGGCAGACACCCAGCCAGGGGCAGGCGTCCAGCGACAGTGTGGCCCGGCCCTCCAGGACCCCACGCCAACATTCATGACCCAGCGGAGACTTCCACATTCCCTGCCTGCAACTCACCCTCGCAGCCCAGCTGAGCTAAGCAACAGCTCCCCAGTGGAAAGTTCCCTTCTTGGAGATTCTCTCCCTGATGAAATACAAGCACTTGGAACAAGATAAAACTGCTTCGTTTTTGTAAAAGCCACAAAGCCAGTCCAGAACAAGAAAAAAAATGCGGACCCTTGGCTGAAAGGAGCAGCCTTCTGTCTCAGCGGCGGCCAGTCACCGCTCTGTGACTCACCCCCATCCTGCTGACTGACGAGCCCTCCGGCATCTTCCCAGGGGTGCCTGACCGCTGACGAGGCCCCCAGGCTCACAAACCAGGCGGGAGCTGGGTGCTTCCCAGGAAGGGGGCAGGGGGCAGGTCTAAGGTCTCCTGAGGCCGTCTACACCTGCCCCAAGCCCTCTCCCCAAAGCGTGGGCAGACCTCACCCCCGCCGCGCCAACCCTTCCTGGACAGCGGCGGAGAGCTGGCCGGACACGCCGTGAACGCCAGCCCCGTGGGGCCTGAGCAGTGACAGCCACATCTGGAAATGGGCAGTTGGGGCATCTGGCAAGGCAGACCCCTGTCCACACACACACAGCATCTGGGCCCCCAGCCCACCTTGGCCCTGTGCTCGCCGGGGACTGAGGTGTCACAACTGCCTTATGGTGAGACAAAGGGACATGGCTGGCAAGAAGGAAGGAGCCCCTCAGCAGGCTGGGCCCCGAACAGGCTCAGGAGCCCATTGTGGTGGGGACCCTGCCTCAGGCCATGCCGGTCCCACTCCCTCCCTTTACAGATTAAGAAACTGAGGCCCTGGTCCCAAAGGGACTTGTTCAAGGTCCCAGCAGGGACAGGGTGTAACTCGCTTCCCCAGGGACTGGTTAAGGGCCGAGTTACCATTAAAGACGAAAGCCAAGGTCTGACCAGGCCTGAGGAACGTGGGGGAAAAGCACAAGGATTTTCATTTCCATTCATATCTGTCACCAGTTTCTAACTGAGCTTTGAAGGAAATGAGTATTTTTTCATGAAAATGCATCCAAATGAGGATTTCATAGAGAGTACCAATTTTCCCTCTGGCACGTCCTGAGACAAGTGCTGTCCTCAGCGGAGGGCAGGGCGGTGGCGCTCTGCGCAGTTGTAAAGACACAGAGCTGACCGGTTCCAAAGGCGGTTTTGTTCAGTTCATGAAAAGCTCCTGGAGTTTGGCTGGCCCCGGAGGCTCCAAGACATGGCGAACACTCCTGACCCCCAGGGACCTCCTCCTGGCCTTGGTGTGCCAGCTGTCTGGTACCCTGGTGGTCACCCATCTGGGTCTTGGCTTAGTCATCTAAAATGAAGGCTGCACACGAGGCCCCCGAGGCCCCTGCCAGCTGAGCCAGAGGAGTGGCCATCCTGCCAGGCCCCACATGGGTCCCTCCTAGTGTCCCCTGCTCTGCAGCCCCTGCCAGGCTGAGAACAGGGAGCCCTGACTCAGCACCTCCGCCTGCCCCCACAGGGCCAACACGTCACCGAGCTCAAACACAGACGAGGTGCGGCTTTGCCAGACGTGCCTTCCGCCGCTGTCCACGGCTGCCCTACCCCCTGTGGTCAGTGTGCTGTGCCCGTTTGTGGGTGCCCAGCAGCACAAGCACACATATGCACATGGACCCACATGCACTGTCAGCAGCTCTCCTTCCAAGGGCTGCTCCACTCAGACCAGCCTTTCTTCTCTCTGGCCTCTTGGGGACCCCCCCCCAATAAAAAAACACAGAGTGGCAAATAACAGACCAGGGCCAATGGCACTGTGGGGTAACAGTCTTGGCCTTACTGCAACCCAGGGGTCAGCTCAGAACACCTGAAGCCCAGAGAGAGGCTGATGCCCCAGGATGCATCACACGGGCACCATGGACCCCAGCACCCAGTTCAAGGGGGTGCGCAGACACTATAATGCATGGGAATGACTCGTGATGCTGTCAGATGCTGACACAGTTACAGCACACAACGCCTGGCTGAAGGAACCGAGGAGGCCTGACCTGGAGAAGAGGGTCATGTAGCTGGGCCACTAAAGAAGGGACAGCCTCTTCCTCTTTAGTTGGCGGCCCTCCCCCCGCCCCATGGGTCTGTGCCCAATCCCTGCGGGCTGCCCACTTGGCCTATCTCTGAGAAGCTCACAGCCTGGGGGCTGGTCCCTACATGGGGCGCAGGGGCGGGTCCAGGCACCAGTAAGGCCCCTCCAGCCCAGCCAGCCGCCTGCCCTCCCTCCTTGCCCTGACGTGACATCCAGATGTTTAAGCAGTGATTCTGTTCCAGGATCTGAGCTGAGCCCACATCCGCTAATCTTCCTGTTCTGAACCGTCTCTCAGTAACCGCGGATCACTGTCACTGCCCCCTTCCCTGTTGCCAGGCTCCTAGGTGAGAACAGGACCCGAATGACACTGTCACCCCCAAGCAGGATTCGTCTTAATTCCCCCAAGCCTCGGGCAGAACAAGGCACGTTCTCTCTGATGTGCGCACATGCACACGCACACGCACGCACGCATCTGCACGTCTCGTCTGGGCACCGGGAGCTTCCACCCCTGTAATCAAGTCCAGGGAGGCACCAAAATGCTATTTCAGGGAGGACACCACGGCGGCCCTGAAGGCAGACGGTGGCTGGCAGCGAAAACACAAACCACACGGTGGACACACAAGCCGCTAACCGGCGCCCCTAATGACACCGCCCAGACCCCAGAGCCAGAGGCCAAGGCCAAGGTCCCCCCACCCTGTCCCGGAGTTCAGCGCCAACAGTCTCAGCACGCACAGTGGTCGGAAGATGCAGAAGTCGCACATTGGGAATTGAAAGAGAAGCAGCGGAGGGAAGGGAGCCGAGTTTAAATAAAAGCCAGACTTAGTGAAGCTCAGCTTGTGGAACCTCACATCCCACGACCTCAGAACAGTCCAGAGGAAGAGAAATATGTCCACAAAAATGAATACAAGTGAACCCTGGGGCTGGTTTCCCGAAGCACAAGTGAGGCTCCGGGGGAGGGAGTGGGGGAGGGCCGCGCCTACCTGAGATCCGGTCTCTCTCCATCACTACGATATATTTAGCAGCAGGCGGAGTCCGTGTCCCCCTTTTCAGAGGCGTCCTCCCCTTTCTCACCCCGCCGCCCTCCCCCTTTCTGCCTCCTCCTCCTCCTCCTCCTCCTCCAAAAACACTCTTTGTCTGGTCTAATTTCTTCAATCTGCTGCAATCTCGAATGCATCCAAATTACCACATTTCCATGTGCTGATCATATGTTTGTGCTCCAAACTGAAGTAGCATTGTCTCTGAATCCAGCGGACAGGGAGCGCAGGGGAGAAGGAGAGAAGGGGAGGGGAGGCGGAGCGAAGGCGGACGTGGGCCTTGAAGAGCTGGCGGCCCGGGTCCCCGGCGTCCCCAGGGCGCGCGGGCGGGCGGGCGCCGGTGCCTGGCCGGGCTGGGCGCGGTGGCTCCGAGGTGCTGCGTGCGGCTTCCGGCCGGACCTTCTCTCCACCCCGCGGGCCCCTCGGCCGAGTCTCGTTCGCTGCTCTTTTTTAATATCCAGTTGGAGAAGCTTAACTTAGCCTCTTGGAAACCAGCGCACAGACTCAGATTCCTGGCGACGTCCGACGTCTTTCATTTTCCCGCGATGCTCGTCTCCTCCGGCTGAAGCGGCTGCAAAGCCCGACTCCTGCGCCGGCCTCACCTTCCTCCCGACGCAGCCGGCCCTGTGCCCCGACCCCACGTGGCGCGAAGGAGGGGCCGGCTCGCCCCAGGCAGGCGGCCCCGGGAAGGCTTCAGGAGCACCTGCCCTGGCTGAGCCCCGCGAAGTGGCCCCCGCTGTCGCCCCGGTGTCCCGTCAGCCTGCGGTGGCACAGGCAGCTGGCTGTCCCCGCCCCAGCTGAGAGGGAGAGCGGGATGGAGGCTTCCTGGAAGATTCCTACCACACTCATGAGTCAGTGAGTGTCCAGCTGTCCCCTGGGAGGGAGCGTGGCTCCTGACCACGGACTTCCCCAGACGCAGCGCCTGTCCTCCAGGGAGCATGGGGCCCAGCAGGGCTGGGGGATTACAGCTGTTTCCTGCTCTTCACCTGGGGGGCGGGGAGGCTGCTTACCTGGCAATCTCAGGGGGCCCCACCAGCACCTGGTCAGAGTCAGGGCTGGGGGGGGGGGCTGGAGGATATCCCCTCTGTTCTGTAAACTTCACCTCAAGCTGGCAGCCCTGGGCCCTAGACAGAGACCGGTTTTGTTTGCCTGAACCTGAAAATGTGCATTCCCTGCCAACGTGGAACACGCAGGCGATTTCGCTGAGAACTCCAGATTTTCTGCTTGTCTTGGAAAAGGGAGGGCAGTGGCCACACCGGACGAGCCTTCCTGCCTGGCCACATGGGCTGGTTTGAAGAGTGCTACCCCCTTTAGATGAAACCACATTTTCCGGTTTGCTCTGGTCCACACGGCCCCTTCACTCATTTTCATTCTTTGCCTTCCTGCCATCCCCACAGCCTCTGAGTTTGCAGTCCCTGCCCCACCCAGCCACGTGAGCTATGTGTTACCACAGACGAGAGGCTCATGCATAACTCACTGCCAGATGGCGTGGTCAAAGTCCCCGTCCCCTCCTTCCGGGGACAGGACCCCCAATGCAGTCTGCTAGGTAGCAAAGGAATCCTCCTGGCATGGGGGTGGGAGGGGGGGATAATGTCCAGCTTTGTGGGAGATGCCACATAGCAACCACCTCCTCCTGCCTGCCCCCAGCAGAGCCTGGAGGACAGCCCCAAAGGTGCCCAGCAGGGTGAGGAAAGGTGGGACCAGTGTCTCAGCCAAGAGGGGCCCAGGGATTCAGGCACTGTGATGAGCTGAATAATGGCCCCCAAAGATATCGCATCCAAATTTCTGGTGCCTGTACAGGGGGACCTTATTTGGGAAGAGCCGTTGCAGGTGGGGTTAAGTGAAGGGTCTTGAGATGGGGAGATGATCCTGGATTACTGGGGTGATCCCTCGGTGCCATCACACATACTCACCTACGCGGGAGGCACAGAGAGATCTGACACCCATTCACAGAGATGGGGACGTGAAGCCGGAGCAGAGAGAGACAGGAAGACGCTGGCCTTGAAGACTGAAGCGATGCAGTCACAAGCCAAGGAATGCCAGCGGCCCTGGAAACAGGATGAGGCCAGGAGCAAATTCTCCCTCAGCCTTGGGAGGGCGGGCAGCCCTGCAGACACCTTGATTTCACTTCCGGCCTCCAGTCACAAAATACAGTTCTAGGGTTTTCAGGGCCCCAGTTTGCGGTGACTTGTTAAAGCAGCGATAGGATACTCACACAGGCACCACAGATGGACCCAGTGTTCCCTGCATCACACTTTCTGCTGATTACACTCCATTCTAAAACATCACGTTAAACCAACCACTAACAATCGTTGAGTTAGAACAACAGGAATCATGGAAATTTTTTGGTTTATTTAAACTCTTTTCCGATTTTGAAAAAAAATACTCCTTGTTGGTTTTTCTGATTATAAATGTAACATATGTTCATTGTATTAAACTTAGAAACTGCAGAAAAACTCATAAAGAAACCCCTTTAATGCCAATGGGACTCTCCAGGACCAATTCCAGCCGTGGCCGCAGACCCAGGCTGGCTGGTGGGCCAGGACAAGGGGCGGGGCCCAGGCTGGCTGGTGGGCCAGGACAAGGGGCGGGGCCC
>NW_017731437.1:2060401-2064213 GCF_001890085.2 Hipposideros armiger | reverse complement strand
CCCAGGCTGGCTGGTGGGCCAGGACAAGGGGCGGGGCCCAGGCTGGCTGGTGGGCCAGGACAAGGGGCGGGGCCCGGCCAGGCCTCCTCCACCCCAGCTGCCTCCCGCAGGTCCCCCGCTGCACACTGTGGATTTCACTGCTGCGGTTGGTGCAGCGGCTGAGCACAGCTTTGGCCCTCGGTTTTCCTCGGCATAGTTTGGCTCAAGGTCCATTCCCCCACCATGCCTAAAAATCCAAGCATTCTGGCCCAAGTGGGGGATAATTTGAAACCAAAAAGCTGGCAGCACCGATTGGCTTGGACGAGGCCTGAGTTAGTTCCGAGCCAGCACAGAGGCTGGCGCAGAGGCGGGGTGAGGCCAATCAGTAGGGGATGGGGACAGCCAACCCCAATGCTCACTGAGTCCGGCCTCCTCTCCAGCACCCATCACTCAAGGGCTACTCGCCAGGCCAGGCGAGACCCCTTGTCCCCAGAGTGGGTTCCCCACAGGGCTCCATCCTCCAGGGTTCTAGGTTCTGTGAAGCTTTATCCTGTCTTAGATTCACCAGGCACGTGAGCATAATACATGCAGTGAGCAGTACCAGTGAGGGGCTGGTCTCCTTTAACCCAGCACTTCCCAAGCTGAACCAGCATTTGCTGCTCTGGAGAGGCAAGACGCCCCCCACCCCCCAGGCCAGAGCTTCAGGAAACCACTTGTGCCAGCCAGCAAACCCCAGGTCCCTGCCAGCCCAGCTGCCCATGTCCTGGGGTGGACACTGTTGCCCTATTGCCCTACAGTCCCTTCCAGGCAGATCTCAAGGTGCAGCTTCTGTCCATAACCCCCACAGACCTGCACCTGTGATCTGCAGACTCCCGGTCCCCTTCTTTCATGGTCAGCATCCCCTCCAAGGGGCTTGGTGCAGGGTGAAGACAGAGCACGAGGACTGCTTTATCTAGAAAAAACTGCTCTGCCCCCTTCCAGGAAGCACATCGTGTCTCCCCGCACCAGGCTGAGGGGGGGACACAAAAGTAAGAGGTGTCCCTGGGGGGCCTGGGGTCCCACCGCCAGGCCAAGAGGAAAGGAACACGCACTCCAGGTGATTCTGCTGTGGGCAGCAGGGCCTCAGGGGGGAGTGACAGAGGAGCACGGCCTTGGTGAGGAGGCGAGGACAGAGGGGTTCGGCTGAAAGGACGCTTCCTGAGGGCTCTGGCCTCACTTTTCCTGCCACCTCTCACCTCTCCCTCCCCTGAGGCAGGTAGTTGTGATGCCTCCACAATGAGCTCCAAACTCTAGGGCCTGTACGACCTTTCACGTTAAAAGATGCCTTTTCCGTTCATTTCCTACTCACGACTAGACTCAGCCACTCAAGTTTGCTTCCCTGCATTAAAAAGAAAGGAGCTCCATCCTGACCCCCCTACCCCCCACCCTCTTGTGACCACGGCTACTATACCTGCCAGCAGAGCGGGCAGCCGGCCGAGACCCTCCGGGGCCGGCCCCTGTCTGGCCGCCTGCAGCCTCCCAGAGCAGGACAGATTCCGGGCCTGGGGCTGGCTGCATTCCTCTCTGGAATCTTCTCTCCACTTTTTATTGTGCCTCAAGTTTCGGCTGTTCCTAAATAAATACAACCCAGCGACTCTCTGCCCCTGGGACTGCTGCAGGGTTTACTGGTGCAAACAGCCTGGGCCGGCCTGTTGCTTTGGGAGTTCTTCCAGGTCATTGTGGACGGAAACCAAGACAATGGAGAGAAGCAGCCCAGACGGGGCCGGACTCCTCCGCACTCAGCCATCATTCCTGAAGGAGGCCCCCAGCTGCCTGCACAGAGCACAGGGGAGCTAGCGGTGTGGCGTGGCGGCCAGGTGGCGTCAGGCCCAAGGCCTGAGGTATAAGCCCCCCCCAGCTCCACCGAGAGCTGGTGTCTTTCTCTTCCACCGGGAGCCCAACATCGTGCCTGTTCAGTGACATGCTCGCTGGGTGAACAGTGAATCTGAAGATCTGACATGTCAATCATCCAGTTCTGCCCAACAGAACATCCCGTGATGACGTCAACGTCCTAAGTCTACCGTGTCCAATATGGCAGGCACGTGAGGCTGCTGAGCGCTTGCGATGTGGCCAGGGCTACTGAGGAACTGAATTTTAGTTTTGTGTTAAATAACTAAATTTAATCATTTAAACTTAAGTGGCCATGTGTGCCTACCGGCTGCCCTGCTGGGCGGGGTTTGCCCGTCCTTCTCCTCCTCCCAGGAGACATCATCTTCTCCATCAATTTCTCCCCCAGAAGGCAAACAAAAGAGAAAAGCTACCTTTCAACCAAGCTTCTCCTATCAAGTCCAATTCAACAAAATGCCCTGCCTGCCTGCTGTGTGCTGTGAGGGTGCCTGGGTCTATGGGCGGAAGGATACGGAAGCCCAAGGCCAGCCTGCTACCGGGGACCAACAGGCTGGGGGGCCACGTTACCCTGGAAGGAGGAAGCCTTCGGCGGTGACAACGTACAGGGCCCATTCCCAAGCTGTGACCCGTGGGGCGGCCGGAGCACTGGAAGCAGGGAGAGAGGAAACGGGACTCTGAGACTGGACAGGGGAGTCCAGGCCAGGCCGGGAGCGTCACGAACACTGTCCTTGGGTTTGAGTTTATCCTGTGGGGAGAAGGGAGTCCAGGGTTCTTTAAGTCAGAGGACCATGAGCGGGTCTGTTGTAAGTAATCACGTGGATGGAGCCGACTGCCCAGTCGCCGTCACACAGGTGGGACCTAGCAAATGGCCACTGCACAGGGAGGAACCTCCAGTGGGGAGAAAGGGTGGGCATGAGGAGGAAGGACACCGCAGGCCTGACCAGGACATGGCCAAGACAGGACAGGGCCCAGGCAGGCCCTCCCAGGGCTGTCTGGGGGGAGGGCGCGTGGACAAGATCTTGGCAATCTGTTGACCAGGGGGTAGAGGTCAAGGACGACACAGACTTAATGCTTGAGTACCTGGGTGGATGGCAAGGCAGAGACGCGAGGGAAAGGAAGGCGCAGGTGTCCGTGGGTGGGAGAGGAAGTAAGCGCTAGGGGTGCCTGTGGGAGCCCAGGTGCAAGGACCATGCACGGTAGCCAAGGCTCTGGCCGTCTCTTCCTTGATCTGCTCCCCACCACAAAGGCACACTCCCTCCCTTTTGCTCTCAGTGGCCTGGCTCAGGGCACCTGGCCAGTCAACGCATTTCCTGAGCAGCTACTCTGTGCCAGGCAGCATGCCTGGTGCCCTGGAGAAACGGGAACAAGCTTGACAAGCCCCGCCCTTGCAGCACTTCCTGGCCATGGGGCTGATGACCATCCCTGAGACAACAGAACAGCTGAGTGAGTGTTAGGCTGAGGCTCACTGGGTGGGGCCCAAGCCAGGCTGGAGCAGGGCAGCCTCCCTGAACAAAGGGATGTGGGAACAGGAACAGGAAGGTGGGGGTGGGGGTGGGGAGGGGGTCGACCCAGACAAGCAGCGTTTAGGGAGACCCTTCTGTGGGCGTAGTGTCACCCACACACAGTAATCCAGTGGAAAGGTGGTTTCCTGGGGCTGCTGTAACAAAATCCCTGTGAACTGAGTGGCTTAAAACAACAGAAATTGATCCTATCACAGTTCTCGAGGCAAAGCCCACAATCAAGGTGGCAGGGGTTCTGGGAACAGTCCTTCCTTCGTTCTTCCAGCTTCTGGTGGCCCCAGGCGTTCCCTGGCTTGTGGCTGCGTCACTCCAGTTCCTGCTTCCTTCTTCACATGGCCATCTCCTCCCGTGCCTGTCTCTCCTTTTTTTTTTTTTTTTAAGATTTGTATTGGGAAATTGGGGGATGGGAACAGCGCTGCAGAATTG
>NW_017731437.1:2033881-2060062 GCF_001890085.2 Hipposideros armiger | reverse complement strand
TTGAGCTGTTGTTCAGCATCTTAGCTGTAGAGGGCAGTGTCACTGGCCCTCATATGTGGGATCCGAACCGGGGCCCTCTGACGTCCCAAGCCAGCTCTTAATCATCACGCCACTCGGCCAGCCCCTGTGTCTCTCTTCTTATAAGGACCCAGCCAATGGATTCAGGGCCTACCCTAACTCCAATATGACCTCATCTCAAGATCCTTAACTAACCACGTCTGTAAAAGACCTATTTCCAAATCAGGTCACTTTCTGTGGTTCTGGGTGAACATGAGTTTGGTGGGGACACTGTTTGACACACTACAGAAGGGATGAGAGTACAGGGGAGGAGGCCAACAACCCCGGGGGGATCAGAAGAAGGAAAAGCAGGTCCCAGCAACGCACTGGATGTCAGGGCAGAAGGAGAAGTTCTGGGACAGGCTGGAGGCCGCGCTGGGCCGTAAGGAGGTGAGGAAGCAGCCAGCGCCTGGGAACCAGGACAAAGGTCGGCCAGACACTGTGGTCTGGGAGGCAGCTGCCCAGAGTGGCTGCTTGGGGCCCAGAAAGTAGGTGAGTGTAGAGAACAAACTGGAAGGGCACGTGGGGGGGCTGAGGGTGGGCGTCCCCGTGACCCAGCAGATCTACCCAAGGAAACACACGGGAATGCTTTCAGCCGTGTTGGTGACAGAGGACACCTTCCGGGGACATGGACCTCCCCACACAGAGGAGCCCTCGCTTGCAGTCACAGTGAATGCACCAAGGTGCAGGGATGTACACGCATAAATCTCGGAGTCATCCCTCTTATGAAAGAGCAAAGAGCAGCAGCCGACTGCCCCCACCCTCACCCCCCGACCCCCAGGATGAGACGTTGGGCAGACACAGCACAGACAGGCCCACAGTGACCAGGTCTAACGCAGACCAGTGGTCGCCTCAGCGGGAATGGGGGCGGGGGCATGGAAAGGGTCACCCAGGGGCTTGGCGACACCTGTAACACCTGTTTCTTAAGCAGGACGAGGGGGTGCACAGGTGTTTTATTTTATTCTTTATATTTTTATACACCTAACAGAAAGTGAGGGAGCTTGTCCACAAGGTTGACTGTGGATGTGGTTTGAGCAGAGGGACTGTGGCTCAGGCCAAAAATGTCCATCTCTGGCCTGGTTCCACACACAGCCTCAGGAAAGCTAAAATAACAAAGGGGGCACCTCGTGTGATGTGGCCCCTTTGCAAGGGTCAGAGGGGTTGGGGGGCTGAGGGGCTGGGGCCCAGGGAAGAACCTGGCTTGGACCAAGGTCTTAGCTGCCGGAAGGCAGGGATTCGAGACAGGAGCCAGGGAGACAAGGAAAGGGTTTCTCGGTGGAGCCCGCAGGGTCCCCAGAGAGAAGATTTCGTATGTCAGCAGGCGATTCCATGTGAAACCCAGATCACTGCTTACAGCTTTGGGCTTCGGCAAATTATGCCTTAGGCTTCCAAGTGGAGCCTGGTCACAGCTGCCAAGTGCTGACGGCACAGAACTGGCCAGTCTGAGCACAGGGAGACAACAGCCAGGGGAGGCTGCATCCATGCGGCCCAGGGCACCAAACTCCCAAGACCTCCCTCCCAAAGCGCAGGGCCTCTCCCCAGCCCATCACACGGAGGCAGCCCCGAGACCCAGCCCTGCTGGTGAGAGGGAGGGAGCTGGAGAGGCAGCCCAGCTTCAGAGGCAACGGCCCCCGGCCCCCGAGGAAAGCTCTCAAACACAGCAGCAGCCGGACAGGCCAGTGGTTAGTGGCCCGACATGGCTGAGGGGGCAGGGATCCTACTGAACCACAATGTGAATCACTGAGCTGCCCTGAAGTCCAACAGCCAGACGTCACCCTTCCCTTCCCACGCCCCGGCCCCGTCCTGCACCGCAACGGGCCTCGTGCGTACTCACAGCCTGCACATCACACGCCATCTCACGTCACCCCACTTCCACGGCCACTCCCACCAAAGAGCCACCCCCTCGGCCACCCCATGGGTCTGGGGGTGCCTAGCCCACCGGCGACTGTCACTTCTGGAGGACGGACTTGGGGAGAGGTTTGCACTGGCCCCGGAAGTAGGCTCAGGAATACCTGAGGACAGAATTCCGGGGTCCCAGGTGGCCAGCATGGTCTGGAACTGTCAAATTTCACAGCCGCTAGTCACATGCAGATATGAAGTGGAAATTAATTAAAAATAAATTAAAGAATTCTATGCAAATGAATGAATAAATAAACTTAATAATGTACACTTCAGGTGCTAATGGTCACATGTGGCTAGTGGCTACCATACTGGACAGTACAGACAGGGAACGTCTCCACTGGACAGAGCTGGTCTAGAAGGTGGGAGGTGGGCTCCAGGTGGCACCTCGAGAATGGCTGCTCCATTAGAGGGTACAGCCCCTGCCTATCACGTCACCACTGCGTCCCCTCCCTTGGTCCTGCCTAGGGTCTGGCATCCAGTAGGTCCTCAACACATTTCTGCTCCTCTCAAGGAGTTTGCTGTCTCCTAGGGGAGGCAAGTCCTTCATCCCTGGGTCCCAGCATCTTCTGCGAAGAGGCCACCAGAACAAGAACAGGCCCCAGGCCTAACGGCTGCACGTGACAGCAGAGAACGACGTAGGCTCCTGTGACGGTCACACTGAGGTCAGCTCAGGGAGGCCGGAGATGCCCGACAGGGAGAAGCTGCAAAGACCCAACCCCGGGTGCTGAGGGTGGGAGGTGGAGCCCCCGGAACCCTCTCATCCCCTGCCCTGTCCTGCCCAGGCTGGGGCCCGTGGTTCGTAGAGTCTCTTCCAAGCCTGTGAACAGTAATTCCTGCCCCAGATAAACAAAGAGGACCAAGGCTGAACAAGCCACTTACCTGGGCCAGTTGTGTCACCAAGCTTCCGGAGACGGCCGCTGGAGGTCCGCGTGACTCCTAAAGACGGGGGCAGAGGGCAGAGGTCACATGAGGCTGCTGGGAGCTGGTAACATGGGGCATATTCTCACCTCTGCTCCTGCCAGGGGCTCCAGAACCAGAAACCTGTCCCTTGTGAGGCCAGAGGCCCTAATTCTACCGGCTAACACCTGGACCCAGCAGCCACTTGCAATGATAGCCACCTCTATCTAGACGCTGGCCACTGGCCCGGCATTGGGCCAAACCCTTCACATACATTTTCCCACCTAACCCCCACCACCCCATTTTGCAAATAAGGGAGTTGAGTCTCCACAGGGTTGAATAACTTGTCCAAGGCCACACAGCTACGAGCAATTGAGGCCAAAATAAACCAAGTCCATCGAATTCCAAAATCTGGGGTTGGCTCAAGAGTGCCAGGCCACCGGAACTGTCTGTGGGACGGGCAGAGGAACTGGCACACGGTCAGGCACGGGCAGCCTCCAGTATAACCCACGTCCACCTGACTTGGGACGGGGTTGCCTTGCACTGGGGTCTGTGACAAAGGGGCAGCCAGGCTGGATTTGGAAGCGTGGAGGACGAGCGGTTCTTTCCCCCACCCCCCAGGAGGAGACAAGAGCAGAGCCTGGGGTTAACATGGCCTCACGCTGCACGTGCTCCCTCCTCGCACGCGCCCCTCAGCCCAGCGATCCATGCTTGGAGACCGACAAGTCCCAACTCGAGGAGATTTGCTGAGGTGCTAAGCCAAGCACACCCGAGAGGTGCCAGGACGGGCAGCCATGGGCAGCAGCGGGTGGCCGCCGAATCGCTGCTAGTTCACATGCTTAGGCCGTCCTTCTGAGAGCTGCAGGGACACCCAGGTGGGCCCCAACAGAGAGAGACCGTCCCCATAGACAGCAAGATTAGCTGCAGCAGAGCCTGCTGCTGAGGAGGGGCCCAGGGTGGACCCAGACACCACAGGGAAGGCTGGGGTCCGAGGGGCCAGCTCCTCCCCTGCAGTCCTCCAGGGAGGCTCTCATAACATTCATCCATCCATCCATCCATCCATTCATTCAATTCTTGCATGCCATAAACGCACTCCTAAACTGTGACCCACTGGGAGTGAATGCAGCCGGCAGACCATGTGTCTAAAGGTTCCAGAGCCCCAGGCAGGACAACCTGCAGACCTGGTCTTCATGTCCAGCTCCCTGGGGACACACACACTCTCCACGTCTTCGAGATGACTCAGCAACTGGCAACAGGATAAGCATGGTCTGTCCCTCCCAGGCCCTGTATTGACAGATACCTGCCACTTAGCCTTGGCCTCTTGGGGAGCTGAACCCACCCAGCATGTAAACAGCATTGCAGAGGGGCAGGTGGCACGCAGTTCTGAGGAGCAGTGAGCACTGGGGCCCCCAGTGGCCAGGAAGACAAAGCTGAGCATCGCCAGGCCGGGTGGATGCCATCCAGTCACAACCACTCCCACTTGCCAAGGCTCTCTGACCGCTGCGAGCTCCGTGTCTACTCTCCCACTCACGCAACCCCACAACCCCATAGGGCAGTGCCACCACTCCATTTCATAGGTGAGGGAAGTGACACTCGGAAGCCCCACAAGCCGTCGAATTCTCCCACAGAGCCCCCAGCCCCACGCCAGCCACCTCGGTCACCGTGAAGGTTGACTGCATGTGTCAACTTGACGGAACCACCTGGGGACCCAGGTATTTGGTGACATTATCTCTGGGCGTGTCTGCGAGGGTGTTTCCGGGTGAGATTAGACTGAGGAAAGCAGGTTGTCCCCCCAGTGTGGGTGGGCACCTCCCAGGCCACTGAGGGCCTGAACAGAATGACAGGCCGAGGAAGGGAGAACTCTCTCTCGCCCTGCTGGAACATGGTCTTCTCCTGCCCACGGACGGAGACTTACGCTATCTGCCCCCCTGGTTCTGGGGCCTTTGGACTTGTACTGAACACCCCCACCGCTGTCCTGGGTGTCCAGCCTGCAGACGGCAGATGGTGGGACTCCTCGCTCGGCTTTTATAAACCTCTTTATGTATTTCTCTATTTCTCCTATTGGTTCTGTTTCTCTGGAGAACCCTGGCTAATACAATAACCTCACATGGCAGAGATGCGAGCAGCCTTCCCACGGGGCCCACCTGACTGATGATTTGTCTGCTCCCTGATGAGCGGTGAAAACTCCATCCCTCTCAGGGGTCCAACCAGAGTCAGGTCAGCCCTGCCAGACAGAAGTCGGACCATGCCACAGACCTTCAGGGGGCCGGAGGGGCCAGCATCTGGTTCCCAGAACTGACAGCCCCCTTAAGACCAGCAGAGGACTGGCCCAGAGTGGTTCTGGTGGGCTGAGAGGGACGGGGCAGGACAGTGCTGGTCCCAAGGCTGCTGAGGGGGCAGAGGAGGGAACCCGGGCATCCCCGACCCCAGCCTGCCTCGCATCCACAAGGGCTGTGACTCCCTCCACGCAAATAACTGGGAGATGCATTGCGTATAATGACCATGAGAATTACTCTCATCTGTCCCCACCCCCCATTCACAGCATGAGCTACGTAGAGGTCAGCTGTCTGGGCTAAGAGTGGCACCAGTGAGCAACAGCTGTGCCCCTAAGTACAGAGTCGCCAGTATGGAAACAGTTCCGGATGAGGAATGGAGAGGGAACGGGCCCAGCATTCCTGCGGAATGACTCACTTCCGGCTCCGGCTGCACTCCCCTGGGACTGCGGACACCCACCCGTGCCCCTTGCCTCTGGCTCCTGGACAGTGGGAAAATTAAGACGACACGGTCAGATGGACCGCCCCCCCCCCCACCACCACCAGGCATCTGGTCCCCAAGAACCATTCTGGACTCCTGGCTCCCAAACCCAACAGGGTCGGGGAATGGTAATGAGGCAGATAGCATCTGTCTCAGATTTCTCTGGTGGGGTTTTTATTTTATTTACAGTTTATTTTTCAGGTTTCCCAAAACATGTGGCTGGTGCCAGGCGGCCCCTGGCACAGCGAAGACGTAAGGCATGTTCCCTGCTAATACAGAGGGGGAGGGGTCCAAGGCGTCTGCACCCTAATACACTCCTGCTGCCCCGGAGAGACGCCAGGCTGACAGCCACTGAAATCCTGTCCCTGGACCTAGATATTCAGGCCTGCGACCGAATCCTGGGAGAGGCAGCCGGAAAAGGCTCCAAGACATCTGACGGCTCCGTCGGTCCAGCTGAGGATCGAGTTCTTTTTATGCGATTTTTAAAATAAAACATTTTCAGCAAGACAGGAGATGATTTGAAATTCAGCTGCCTGGCATCATCCCAGACCAAATTATTTGAGTTCTCAGAGGCCAGGGGGGCAGGAAAGTCTGGAGTCAGGTGCACAGGTTCGAATCCAGACGTTCGCTGTGGGGCCGTGAAATGACCTCCCTACCTAAGTCTCAGCTTCCCGTCTGCAGAATGGAGGCAGACATGGTGTTTACTCATAGGTGACTAAGATTAAATGAGGTCATACATTGTAGGCACTTAGCACAATGCCTGGCACAAAATAAACAACAGATGATTTTAGTAGTAGTGTATTAATTTATTAGTAGTACTATTACTATTATTATTCACCAGTCACATATGCCAGCCTGGACCAGGGACCTGTAATTAGGAACTAACAGAACTTGGCTGCCCGTGCTGATGCATTTTAACCAAATCTGGGTTCTCACCAAGGCACCCGGCATAATACGGTGGGGCATTGCCAGCTACCCCGTGAAAGACTGCGCCAGCAGTGCGACCAGACTCCCTCCCAACTGAGACAAGTCAAAACCCTCTAGGAGGACGGCACATTAGAGGGAAGGGGGCAGGTTCCCAGAACAGACAAAACAGTCAGGACTCGGGGAGCTCAGAGTGTTGATGCCCTCCCAGGCCTGGCCGCCCCAGAAACTCTGCATCGGGTATGTGTCTGTGCTAACCTAGGCCAGGGCAAAAGGCCATTTCATAGGTGTTTCAGGCGGGTGACAAACACCAATAAACTTGAGTGTGTTGAGGCCAGGAGATTAAAACACACTTCGGGTGAGACGGAGCAAAGGGCACCAGACGGCATTAGCGTGGGGGCTCACCGCTGGCCGGCGTGGCGATCAGAAAAGAAGACGCAGCATTCCAAAGCAGGAAGGAAGGTGTCCAGATAAGGAGCCGGGCTCCTTGGTCCCCAAGGGAAAGCGGGCAGTCCCAGGAGGCCCTGTGGAGCCAGCCTTTGGAGCACACAGCCACCGCCACAACCTGACGGGGGGGGGGGGGGGGGGGGGGCCTTCTTCCAGGTACACTGCCGGCGCGCTCCCCGCCCCTTCACCACAGTTCCACCAGGTACGGCCTCACTTGGCACAGCAGCCTTGCAGACGGGAGCTGGCCCACGTGTCTTGGCGCCTGGATGCCTATCTTATGGGTTTTCCCCTGCGCATGTAATTTGGGGAGCCAGGATAGGAGAGAGAAGGATACAGTAGGAGTGAAGGACTTCTATTTTTTTCCGTTCCACTGAAGTTTTTATCATGAAACCCGGTCAGTTACAAGGTTGAAATGGTTAAGCAGGCACTGACAATCTAAACAGACTCTCGAGTTAATATATTGTCTGTCACTATTGTATTGTTATTTTAATGACCGGGACGCCATGCACGGCACCTGTTCTCCTCATGGGGTTGCAGCCACTGCCCACGACCAGGGTGGCTGTCCTCAACCCCTCTCATTTCATACTGTCCTGGCATCCTATCCTGAGGAGCGGGGCAGAGCAGGAAGGAGGCTGTCCCTAGGGGAGGGTGACTCACACACACACACACACACACACACACACACACACACACACACACACACACACACCATTCTGCTCTCGTGCCAACAAGTGAGGCTGGACAGTCCTTCCTCTTGTCAAAAAGTCACCATGTTCTCCAAAGGGAGCTTTGCAGGAAGAGGCACTGGGAAAACTCATGCACAAACATCCATTTTCGACAATGGCAAGAGCCTATGTACAGAAAAGAATCCATTCTCAGTTTTTCCCTGAGAGAGTCCCTCAGGACTGGATGGGAGGTCACAGGACCTTGGCTGGGAGCCACCTGCCTCTCCCCGGCTGCCCCTTCCCCTCCGAGCCCAGGATGGAGGGGGCCCCAGGACACACAGCTTCGCTTCCCTTCTTCCAAAGCAGCCAGTTTACTCACAGAGGCTGTGAAGGGCTGGATCAAAGTCAAGGGTTTCAGGTGGGGAAGGAAGAGTCAAATTCCAGGCTTATCTTCAGAGGAACCTGAGATAGGAGATAAGCCCCCTCCCTCTTCCACCCTCTGCCATTGGCCTTTGCTCCCCATTGAGGCGTGCACTGAATGGGTGTCCTGCTCAGGCTCCCTGCCCCCAACACAGGGCCACCTTTCCCCACCCCCAAGGCCCGCAGCTGGGGCTGCGGATTAAAGCGAACCTCAACTCGCTCACCTACACGGTGAGGACGACGTTGGCCTTGGGAACGTGCTCCTGCAAAGACTAAACGCTGCACAGAATTTGTTTTCAGCCAAGCCGTGGTCCTCGAAGCCAGGGGTTCTAGTCCCTTCTCTGACTCCCGCCCTGACCTACCATTCCCTCTGTCAAGTGGACGGGGTGCCTCCAGCCTACCAGCCCTGTGAGAAGCAGTTGCCCCAATACAAAACGCCAACCAGAAGGGGGCCGCTAGTTCTAGGGCAACACCCTTAGCCTTGGTTTAGGTTTAGGTGAGGGTTAGGGATGGGGATGGGATTAGGATTAGGGTTGGGGTGGGGGGTCCAGCTGCAAGGCCAGAAGCTAAAGCAGGCCCCGAGGCAGCGCCATGTCCTGGGCGAGAGCTCTGTGTGGAGGGTAAAGGGGGTCAGGTGCAAATCCACCTCCAGCTCTTACTGCATCTTTGAACAAGTTTACAGTCTTCCTGAGCCTGCATCTCCGCATCTACAAACCGCAGACTCATGAAAATCCTTCCTGACCAGCTAACTCTGCACCAGGCACTGTTCCAGGAGCTGGGGTACAACGGTGACCAAAAGGGACCTGGCCGTTCTCTTGGGGGTGCTCACAGCCTAGTGGGGAGCCAACACTGGTTTCCCGCTCACGGGTGGGGGAAGGTGCCAGCAGCTCCTGCCCCTGGAGGGCTCCGCTCCACCCACAGTAGGCAGCAGGGGCAGCATCACCAGATGGCCAAGTCCATCACGAGACATCTGTGCTGACCAAGGACCCACAGAGCCCTTCTCTTGAACGGTCACCACCTGGGCATCTGGACTCTGGGTCCCACCCATATAGAGTACAAGACACTCAGTTAAATCTGAATTTCAGGTAAACAACAAATACTTTCTAAGCATGAGTATATCCCTCCTTTCCTCGTCCCTCCTGGGCCCTCCTTTGAGTGGCAGAAGAGCCGACCTCTGCAGGCTGAGGTTTCCAGGTCCCCAAGTCTGCTGGCTTGGGGTTGGGTTCAACCCATGGGAGGCTTCAGAGGAGACTGGAAGGCGGGAGCAAGGGGGAACTGGGGTTCATCTCTCCCTGTCTCCGCCTTAGAAGGTTTCAGCAGCAGCAGGTACTGTGCCTTTTCCGCAGCTGCAGCTCCTGCCGGGCAGGCCCAGGAGCCCATCAGGTGACCCTGGTCCCTGGACTCTGGTAACAAACTTCCTCCCATAGATGCTCTCATCTGGTGGGAGTGGCTTCCATGTTGTCCCCTGGAAGCTAAGGAACCTTAAACTCCAGGGACCTTGGCTCGAATGCATCCTTTTCAAGACTGAGAAGGGCCCTAGCAACACGTTCACATGATCAAATGTTTTTGTAAAAATTGCCAAATGGAAAATATTTTAACCACAATCAGTTAAGATCACTATTTCCACTCAGAGCTCCCGCCCATCACGCTCTCCTGTGGAGGGTGCGAGTGGAGGGATTGCTGGCATCTGGGGATTCCTGCTAAGAAGCTGAATTGGGAAAGTGTGTAGCTGGGTGGTACTTACGTAGTTCACAGTTATTTCCATGTGTAGTTAGTGATGGCTGGCTACCTCGGTGCGGAAGTCCAGGAATAGTCCCTCTACTCACTATTCCGAATCTGTCTACTGGGTAGAATCAGAAGGAACAAGACATAAACTGGTCCTGCAGTGCCTAGTACCAGGAAAACACGGGCAGCGGAGGACACGCAAGATTCACAATGTTTGGAGCCAGAAGCCGGTCTACGGGAAATTCTTCCGATCCCCAGACATAAAGCTGCGAGCACAGAATTCAACGTCGACAACAAAAAAGTACCTTTGCTCAGACATACGTGCAGTAATTCATCACGTACGGCTGTAAACGCCCCCCTGCTTTTCTATTTCTTTCTTGATGGAAATCACAAAAATGAAACGGATCAGAATGCTTGTACTTGTAGGGCAAACGCAGTAGCAGTGCCCCAAACTCTGCCTGAAGTCACTTTGCTATGCATTCCAACCACCAAAAGGAGAAAATAAATTTTTATCAACCAGGAAGATAAATTCACTTTCTGTTGTCGCAAAAGAAAATGACATTACAAAGTCACCACAGAAAGAAGCGAGCAAAGTGTATGCAGCCAAAAATGTAGGGGGAAAATTTACTTTGGAGATTGGACAGGTAGTTGATAAAAAACATTGTTATTCTTCTGGATGTTGTGATGCTTATGGTACTGGCCTGCTGTTTACAATGTACAATTTGTTGTTTCTTGTCTCATTCTAAACAAGTAATCACACTCATCCCTTTAAAGAGTTGTGTGTATCCCACACAACCTGGATCTGCCCTAGCTGTCGCCTCCGCCCCTTTTGGCTCGTCCGCTCTTCCATCAGCCGTATAACAAATCCCCCACACTTAGGTCCTCAAGGGGTTTCTGTTCCCTCGTTAGACCCTGACACGCACGCCATGAACAAACTGCACAAGGGAGAAAGATGGGCAGGTTAACAGAGAAGGGCCCATGCACCACGGGGAAAATCGTGGATAATGTGGAGAACGGTTAGCAATCAGGGAGGCTGACTACAGCAAAAAAGAGCAGTAGGGGGTGCCCCTGCATCATGGGGAAAGGCTGCATCAGTCTAACAGCCCCAGAGTCAAAGGGGGAGACATGTTTCACTCAGCCTTTGGGTGGTCATCAGATTATAGTGCAAGGATATACCATAGAGAGGGGTGGGGAAATCAGAGACTGATGGGTAGAGAGGCCCTGGGAGGACTGTCTGGAAGGTGGCAAGAGAAACAAGACGGCAACCACGGAGGGTAGGCCAGACAGGCAGCACTGTTGACCGGTCTGTAGAGCCCGTGGATTCCAGAAGAAATCGCTGCACAAATAACCAGGCAGTGGAAGGGGGATCATCACCTGGGGCGACTGGCCCGTCTCCAAGACTAGGGCATTCAGGCTGGCCCAAGGAAGCACAGGGACACCTGCTAGGGTACAGGTGCACCCTATAGGGGTCAAGGGAGACATGGACGGAAGGAGAGGCGCGGGTGGAGCCCCGGGCATTACTGACAAGGACGTCCTGGGTCATCTCAGGGACTGTAAGCGGGTTGATAATCAGAGCAAGTGGCATTTTCTGTTCATTAACCTCTTCATAAAATGCTGTGGCAAGAACGCTTATCCGGGCTTTGGGGTGATCCCAGGAATGCTGGAAAAGGGGATCATCATGGGCAACATTTTATTAACTACCTGGAGAAACTTCCAGTATCCAACGAGCCCATGTCCCACAGCTAAGAGCAGGGCTACCGTGACATCAGCAGCACACCACAGCTGCCGCGACTCGGGGTCATGGGCCCACATCATCAGGGAAGACGGCCAAGGTCAGCAGGCTGTTTAAGAGCCCTGGCGAGAGGACGGGACATCCACTCCGAACAGCCATTCGAGTTATAATTCTGGAATCCACACGAGGCCCGATTTCAAGCGAAAAGAGAAGAATTAAAAGTGGTTTCTGTAGGAAATTGCAATTCTGTGAAAACACGTTATATACCTCTGATAATCAAGCCAAATGATACGTCCTGTACACGTGGAGACAAGTACAGAGGGAGCACAAGAAGCAATGTTATAACCGATGGGGTTAGAGAATTTGTCCTGTTCACACTGTTGGGCAATAAGGAATGAACAATGACACGAGGAGGAAAGGGGAGGGGAGAGTGAGAGAGAATAGATGCGGTGTATTTTAGAAAGTTTTCCTTAAAAAAAAATTTCTTTTTAAAAGCAGAGCAAAGGCCTGGCAGCTAAAGTGTCAACCCCCAGCTACCGGGAAGGTGCTGCCATCCAAAATGACTCACTCCCATAGCTGGGCGTTTGCCACACCTTGGGCCCCTAATGCCAGAGGCAGCGTGGTGCCAACATTGACGAGAAATCCACCATCTCCTCTCCAGCCCCACGCTGCCACTGCTGTGTGCACTCGGCGGTTATCCCACTGCCTGGTGTCCCCAACCGTGTCTACAACCCAACTCCCACCCCTCGACACACACGTCTGACCCTTAGGCTACAAAGGCAAAGGCACATATTTATTAGTGAGTTTTGCAAACCATCCCCCAGAGCCTTCCGGGTTGATCAGCCCCATCCCAAACAGGTTAGAAGACAACGGGGCTTGGATTTAACCCACTTCCAAGTGGCTCGGGTTGCAGGAGCGTTATTCTCCTGCCGGGATCCAATGCTGGTAGAAACAGGAGGCACAGTTTATGGGGAGGCTGTGAAAGCCCCAGGATGCGGACGGATCAGGTATATCTGTAGGACAAGCCCGGAGGCGGCCTGCCAGCTCGCCCCTGCCCAGCCCTTCCTGGTAATCCCGCTCACTGTGAGCCATCTCCGACCTGGGCAGACAGTCACCACTGCTCGCGTTTCAGCTGCTGCCCCAACATGCCTGGCCTGGCCAGGACAGGGGGCCCAGGGACAGCTCTCAGGGAAGCCCACAGCTGCCACGGCTGGACCCCCTGGCTCCCAGGTGCAGCCTTGGGGATCCCAGAGGGTCCCAGCCACAGCCTAGGCTTTACTGCACGCCCCTTAAACTGCCAGGGAGGAGCAAGAACGAGGGAATGCCCCCTCCCCCCATTCCCACCACACACACACATCATCCAGCATAGGCTCCTACCTTGGCCTTGCCCCTGAAGCCCCAGGTGGGGAGGTGGGGGTGGGGGGGTGTGGGGTGCTACTTTGCAGGGAGACAGAGACTGACGCCGTTCCGGCCCTCCTCACGTTACCCAGTGCTTTGAGGGACCCTTGGGAAGCTGGGGCCCACACAGCAGGCGGAGTGGCCCTCAGGATTCCTGTCCCCTGACACAAAGGGCTGCTGGAGGCCTCAAGCCAGCATCCCTTGGAGGGTGACCAAGGACTTGCATGCCTGCCAGAGAGGGCAGGCAGCCTGGGCCGGAGCGTGATCGTCTTACTCTCCGTGCTGCTGCCCCTTTTCCTGTCCTGGAGGCTTGCAGGCTGCCAGCAGTCATGCTTCGCAGAACCAGGTCAGATTAGGCCCAGAACAAAGCTCAGTTGTTGCGCAGCTTCCAAGAGGCCACTGACAGCAAGACGCCTGGGGGCCACCACCCCCTGTGTCGGCAGCAGCTCAATGCCCCCCTTCACTCGGGCTGCAAATAGACCTGGGCCCAGGGCGGGACAGGGAGATAAGGCAGAGAGAAACTGGGCTGGGAGCAGAGTGCCACGCTCAACCCTGGAGACCAAGGCCAGGCCGCCCTTCCAGAGCTATGCTGAGAGCAGCCAGGTGCAGGAAGGACGCACAGCGCCTGGCACTCAGTGGCGCCCAGCAGATGCTTCTGGAAGGAAGGACTGAATCCACAGGGAGAGTTGAAACAGGCCAGGAACCTGGGCGCCACCCAACGCAGCAGGGCTCTTGCAGCAAAGCCTGCTGGCCCCAGGGCCCCCCCCCCGCCCCCAGAACAGCTCTTGGGGTCCAGGCCCAGCTGGCGCAGCAGGAAAGGGGCAGGGACAACCGGCCCACCAGGCTCAGGGACCCTTCAGTGTTCCCGGGGAGGCTCAGCACCTGCAAGGCCCGGTGCCCCCCAGTCTCGGGCCTGGCTGTGGTGCCCTTACCCTCAGCCTTCCCCAAGGCCCTGCGCCCACCAGGACAGACTTCCAGTCACTGCTTCTGGACCAGCCAACCTCTGGCAGCTGCCATTGACACTCTCTGGCCAAGGTCTGTCATGGAGTCCCAGCCCCTCAGCATGGTGGGGGCTGTGATCCTGTGTGCTCCATGCAGGTCCCCAGGGGGTTGTTCACCTCACCACTTGTACCCACTAATTCCTCATAAATCCCCTGGCAACACCTAGAACCACGGTGTTCCAAGGTCATTCCAACAAGCAGAGGCATAGGAACCCGGCATGTCACCTCCCTTCCCGTGCAAATGCTCACAGGCCCCGGGCCTGGGGCCTCTCTCTCCAGCCCTCCCCTCCCTCAAGGCCACCCCCTGGATCAGCCCAGGAGCTGGCGCTCATCCACTGCCCCCCCCACCCCTCCAGCTGGGCCCTCACTGCTGTGTGTTGAACCTTCCTTATCAAGTACATCTTAAGCAAACTGCAGAGCCCATGCAACGCTGCCCAGGGACTAACAGCAACGGAAACAAGGTCCCACCCCAGGTCCCATCCACGGGGGGCCTCCTGGGATGGGCAGAGAGACTCAGGGGAAGGTAGCCCAAGGAGGCGACGGGTCGGGGGGAGGGGAGTGCCTTCTTCCTGCTATGGGGTCCTTGGGTCCTCAGGTGACACCTACCTGGGAGCGCCAAGCACACCGTTGCCCCACTTCCACCTGAACACGGACCCTAGACTGTTGTTCCTGAGCAGCGACCCCATGTCCCCTCTGCACCTGTCCTGGCTGGAACACACAGGGGTTCCAGGAAGAAGATGAGCTGTCTCAAACTCAGGTGTGTTGCCAGGTGCATGGCACTGAGCTCTCAGAACCACTCTGGGCAGGCTGGGGAGATGCTGACGGGCAGGTGACTGTGGTCTGGAGTGAGCTGCCAGGACGGGCGGGCAGGCAGGCGACCACGCTGAGCACGCCTCCCTATCTGCAACAGGCGGGGAGAGGGCTAGCCAGGATTACCGGGGGACCTCAGGGGTCCACAAGTGTCCATGACCCTGGGCATGAGTCCAACGGGGCCACAGACCGACGGCACAAGGTGGCTCTTGCTGTCCGCCCAGGTCCCCTGCAGGAGCCAGAGTGAGCAGGCTTGGACGTGAGGAGGCAAGAGGCAACAAGAACTGAGGAGGGAGGGGGCGGAGGGGCCGGGAAGAGGAAGAAACCCTGCCTTAGCACAGTCCCCATCACCCCAGGGTTAGCTCACTGGGGAAGTTCCTCTCCCTTCCCATAAGTCAGCTCCTGGAGCACTGGGTGGGGGAAGGCGGCTGAGCAGCAGGCTTAATCTCGGGCACAATCTCGTTTCAGGTGCTTCCTCTGGGTACAGCCTCCAGCCCTGCCCAGCCCCTGAAGTCACTACAGCACAGGGCTTTATAACCTTTGCTGGGCCGGGTACCCTTTTGGGAGTTTCCTGAAAGCCACAGAGAATCTCAGAAAACTTCCCACGTACGCACACAGGCCAGTGCCCCCCATTTCTGTGGCTCTTTGGCCTCAGGTAAGTGTCCCCGTGATACCGAGGGAGCCAGGGACACTGAAGGGCAAGCTCCGCCTGACCCAGCGGGCAACGGGAAGCCCCAAACTCAGACCACCGGAAAGCCCGAGGATCCAGGCTGCAGCCAACCTCGCACCCAAGGGGCCGGGGATTAGCCCGGGCTGCACTCCTGCCTCCAAACCAGCAGCAGAGGCTCGGGGAGGGTGCCAGCAACTTCAGGGGATCCTGGCAAAGCAGCAGCAACACACGGCCTCCTCGTCCTTCCGTCGATAAGAATGATGAAGATGACAGCAGCCACCAGGTTACAGAGCAGGCATTTCTAAGCCTGTCATATACGAAAGCATTTCATCGGCACAACAAATTAGCGACGTCCCTGGTTAACAGAGAAGACGCACAAGACTACCTCTTGCTCCACAGGGAGGAGGTACCCAGCTCGGACTTGACCCCAGGAGCCCACACAGCGAACCGCTGGGCCACACAGCCCCAAGAGAGCCTGCCCCCAAGAGAGCGACAGGTGCGGTGGATCCAGGAAAAGCCTGGAGCCAATGAGAGACAGCCCCCACCTGGGCCTCTGCTTTGTCCCCACCTGGAAAAATTCTCCCGTTTTATTTACCCGTTTTATTCTCCACTTACTCCAAACGTGTCATTCCTCAAGGCCCAGTTCAACATCGCCTGCCCCACAACCTCCCGTCCGGCTCAGGGCCCTCCTTCCAGGGCATTCCGTGGCATCTGCGCCCTTACTGCTCAGGTGGAAGGGGTGTTAAGGAACCCGTGCCTCAGCTGCTTCCGCCGTCCCCGGTGAGGATGGGGCAAGGCCCCTGCAAGCAAGGACCACGTCTTCGTATCATCTTTGTGCCCTGGGGGCCCGGCTCTACCTTCCCGACACATAATGTGCGTTCAATCAAGCGCATGTACACCCAAGGCACCCCGGACCTCCCCAAAGATAACATATTTAAAGTTTCCCCCTTTTCAGAGGCTCAGGAGTGCTCCAACCAGCTCTATGAGCATGACATGTCCGAAGGATTTCTTTTCAAGCCCAAAAATAGGTCCAGAAGCAATAATTGCACCCATGGATCAGCTGAGAAACAAAAGCCTGCCTGGTTGTCCTTGGATTTGGGGAATTTTTAACACCATTTGCTGCTTTTCTTAATTTCATGGCATTGATGCTATGTAGGGGTCAGTCTGCCATCTGCAAAGTGCCCCTACTCGGACAGGGGCACCAAGAGAACAGGGGCACACTCAGAATGGGACCAAGAGGCCACCCGCCCTGGGCCAGCCCCCTCCAGCCTGACCCACTCACTGCAACGGAGTGACCCAGCACACCTTGGCCCACTGCCAGGAGGGGGACAAACTGGACGTGGTCCAAGCCCTCCCTGCTCTCATCCTCCAGGGCCCCGCCCTTTAGGCAAACACAGGAGCCCAGGCCGCCTTTACAAGAGCTGGCTCCTACTCACCCCATAGCCTCCACTTCCACCTACTGCAGAAAGCTTCATTTTATAATTTTTTACTTGGTGGGGGGTGGGGGAGGGGAGGCGTGGAGGAGAGGAGACCTCAAGCCTGCTTCAGGGACCCTCTGGCATCTGTGTAAAAGGATCGCAAAGTTCCCCAGTAAAAGGCCAAGGACCTATGACCTGGGGGGACCCTGATCGCCCCCACTGTCCAGACCAGCGGGAGGTGAAGTGGGAGGCGGAGGCCAAGGGCAGAAGCAAACCGCACACCAGGCCGCACACCAGGCCGCACTCACAGTGATGCCCACAACCATTTCAAGTATTTGGAGCATGTCGGGGAGGAAGGGAGGCCGAGCGCCAAAACCCCAGCGTCGGCCACCTGGAAGCCCCCTCCTCCCACCGTTACACCAACGCACCCACGCATCTGAGATAGAGCTGTGTTCAGGGCAGCGGAAGGGGTGCACTGCTTGCAACAAGGGGTGAAAGTTGAAATTCTAAGCCTCTGACCCAGAAGGGTACTTTAGGGGAAGCTCTGAGTAACCCTCTTCCGAGACCAGCTATTCTTTATTACTCATTTTGGTTCCTGGATGTGGGAAGTAGGCGACTGAGAAATGGCCCAAAGGCAAGAGGGATGGCCCAAATGGCCTCTTCAGCGCTACGTCCCATGATTCTGTCCTCTTATTAATAAAAATAATTCATGAGTCCTTGGCAGAAAACTTCATATCCAAATAGATTAAGGAGAAGAACATAAAAGTTTGCAGGGTGAGCAGAAGAGGAGAAAACGTTTATTATTTGATGACTGAGGAGGACAAAGGATCCTGCCTGGATCCTTAGGGGAAAGCCACAAAGAAAAGAAAGAGCGAATAGAGATCTGGGTTATCCTTGACCTGCCCTTCAAGGCCTGTGGCCTCAGTTTGCTCATCTGTAAAATGGGACTTCCAAGTACCCAAGGGCAAAAGGCTTATAAAGGATCCTAAGCACATTATGAGCGCCGGTCAGGCCTCCTCCACCTGTGTGAGATCAGACCTGCTAGACCTGCAAGCACACCGATGGCACCCTGAGACCCAAAAGGTGAACCCAAGTTGCCAGCTCGGGTGCTGTGAGATGGCCCCATTTGGCGAAATTCCCATGCTCCCCTGGGTAGAGGATAACAGGATTTTTATTTGATGAAAGGATGCTGCGGCCCAGACCTCCAGCCCCGAGGCTGAAGCCAAGGAAATCCTCCACTCAGCTCCTCTCCACACACGGACCCGAAGCACCCGGACCGGCGGCGCCTGGAAAGTCAGCGATTCCAGCTGAGAGTGCAGGGAGGGGTGAGGGGGTGGCGAGCAGGAGGGACCGCCAGCCCAGCAGCCTCCACTGCGGCCACACACAGCGAGCAGCAGCTGACAGACAGCGTCAGGGAACCCTCGGCCAAGGTCAGAAGCGGGGTCCGGCCGTGCAAGAGTCAGAGGGCTCGGGTGGCCGGACCCCCCCCCCCCCGGCACTGGAGTGCCAAGTCCGTCGGGGGCTGCAACGCCTTTCTGAAGGCCCCTCGATCCCGCCCGGGTGGAAGCTGCGTCCACTGGCCAGACGCGAACGCCCCACGCGCCACGCGCCGAAGCCTGCCTTGGAAGTTGGGGCACCCGCTCGGCTCCCGGGACACCTCGACGGCCGCGACCACCTCGGCTCAGGTAAGAAGGGCTCGTTCCAGGACACAGACCCCTCCCCACCCCGCGCGCGGCGCCCACCTGTGTACGACTTCTTCATGGTGCCGCCGTGGCCGCTGCTCCAAGGAAAGTGCGCGGCGACGCCGCGGGGCGCGGGCTCCCAGGTCGCTAATCCAGGGCAGCAGGGAGAGGGCCGGGCGCGGGGAGGGGGGCGGGCCTGGCCCCACCCCGGCCCCACCCCCTTCCCAGCCCCGCCCCGCGGAGGTGCGCGCCGAGCCCCCGGCCCTGCGCCGGGCTACACCTGGCTGACCCCGCGGGCGGGTGCAGCGGACACCCGGCCCGGGAGGGGGCGCAGCCCGGCGCCCGGCCCTGCGCTCGCCCCTGCTCAGCCTGGGCGCAGCCCCGCGACCCCTGCACGGCAGCCCCGACGCAGGTTGTACGAGGTTGCGGGTGGCTAGGGGGGCCCCCGCGCGCCGGCCGCCACACCCACCTCCGGGGCTCGAATGGTTCGTTCCGGGGCGTACGGAGTCCCGGCGGGGCGGGGCGGGGCGGGGCCCGCCAGGTGGCTGGAGGAGGCGGCGAGGGCTGGGCGCCGCAGAGCCGCCCCGGGGCAAGGCGGGGGCGCAGCGGGCGCTGCCCGGGGGGTCGGAGCCGGGCGCCAGCTTAGCGCACCAGGGCAGGACGGGACACGCGAAGGACCGTGCCTGCCACCGCTTTTCCGGTCATCGAAAGGGCAGACTGCATTGCCTCCTCCGATGAACCGGGGCCTCGGCTCCTCACCTGGAAAATGATGAGCGTTCGACGAGACAGTCATTTCTGTTCCGTCTGAGCAGCAGTGAGCATCTGCTCTGCGCCGGGCACTGTGCGCGGGCAGTGTCTCGGGGTAAAAGAGCAGACACCGGGACCTGCGTCTTAACGCGGGTTATACAGGCAGTGATGGGGTGTGCGTTCCCGGGCAAAAGTCACACGAGAGAATGCTCTACTTTTGTATCCTTCATTTTCCATAGTATAAAAGCTTTTTTGAAAGTACAGAGGAGAAAGTGATGAATTTTGTCTAGAGGGTGGTGTCTAGAGGATGGTGTCAAGAGTTTTGTTGAGGTGATGCCAAAACACCGTTTTAAAGAAGTAGGCGTTTGCCAGGTAGCCAAGGTGATGGGGAGACAAAAGGTGTGGACGAGCCTCGGAGGCGCGATGTGTCACTGGAGCGTGCCAGTAGATACACACGGGTGGGCCCTCCCAGGTTTGCCAGCCAAGGCCCCGAGAGGAAGAAAGGAGTGGCGGAGGCGATTCAGGAAGCGCACACAAATCCTCCGAAAGGGCGCGCAGCGCCGCCTTCCCCTGCCTGCCATCCCACATAGCACACAGGACACGGAAGTATAATGAACATCACCAAAACCCCTCTTCCCTCTTCTTTACTTTCCTTGGGGGGGGGTCCAAGAAGCAGTTTCATTTCTTACCAGGGTGGAAACTTTATAACGAGAACTGAGGCACATGTGGCTCAGTTGTTCTATCAGTCCCCCCTCCCCCCCTCCTTAAGAAATCTGTCCAGTCCTGAGCCAGGGAAGAAGCAGCCTGACCACGTGACCTTCCCCAGCACCCCACCTGGCACACTTCCAACTCCTTACCTGGGGATGAGGGGCTGAGGGAGGGAAGGGGTGTGAGGGAGCGGAGCAGCCGCAGGCCTGGGGGCTGTAGATGAATTGTGAACAGCTGTCCTTGGATTTTGGGATCTGCACCCACCTGCCCCCACGCACACCCCCGACTGCCACTTGCACCAGCACGTGCACATTGTGCTGTGCCCAAGCCAGAGGCTTAGCGGTGTCCCAGATTCTGACCGGTAAGCATGACAATACAACACTCACACTGACGCCTGCAGTTCCCAAGTTCAGCCACCTCTCAAGACTTCATCTCGTGGGCACATGGTTGGCGCTGTGCATTTCTCTCAGCTCAAGTCAGAGGTGCCCTGGTGCACACCCGTCCTTTGAGTAGGTGAATCCCGGAGTCACCGGGACCTCTGGGTGTTCTCTGTTTGGTAGGCTCCTCCCTTGGTGTCCACTGTGGGTCATAATTCATATGTACCTGGGCACCCAGGAGCCAGGAACACCTGTGTTGTGATATTGGACACATAACATTCCCCAAAATTGGAAGGATGAGAGAGAGAGGGTGGGAGGGGGGATGAGGTATTCCATACGAGTGCATTTTTGAGATGCAGGAAGGTTATTTGTTTAAGCACAAAATTTAAAATTTTTTTTGAACTCACTAAAATAGATGATGTAATCACCTGCCTTAATGAGGAGAGTATACCAAACTTTCTCAAGGCTCAAGACCATTGTAAACCATACCTTTAATGGTTACTGACGTTTATGCTGCTGTGTCGCTCCTTCACTGAGTGTCTCCAGGCTACTGTACGTTCCAGGTTTTAAAATTGTCCTTCAACACTCAGCTCCCTCACTTACTGTGTGGTTTGTAACAAGTCACATAATTTCGCTGAGTCTCCATTTCCACTCCTAAAAATGGGGATTACAACACCTGGCATAGCTCGCAAGGTGGATGTGATGATTGGGAAAGTGACGTATGTGAAGTGCCTAACTGTGCTGCTGCTGCTAAAGCCTGAAACGTGAGGCACTGGCTTTAGCAGCAGGCAGTGGGCAGAGGCCTGACAGCCTCCAGGAAGTTGGTGAGAATTTAAAGGGAAGTAAAGAAAACGCTGCTGGACACTGGAGGAAAGGGAACCTTCATTCTGTGGTGGCACGAAGTTTAGCAAAACTGTTGCCCGCAGTAGCGTGAACATCAAGTACACCTAGCAAACTTGACAATGCAGCAAAGGGTTTTCCAGGCAGGATGTTCGAGAAGGGAGACAGAGGAGCTAAGAGCATGCTATTCAAGTGGAATTGGGAGGAAATGTAACAGGCCAGAACAGTCTTCTCAGCCAGCGAAGGATTCTCAGAGTAAAGGACCCCAGAGCAAAGGCCAGACGGGGCTGTAAGACGCATTCGCACAACCGCAGAGAACAATGCACAGGTGCCTCAAAAGCTTCAGACACAGGCGTCCTGAGGCTCTAAGAGCCTGCCTGCAGACCCTCTCTGGTACACAGTGAGGCAGCAAAGCCCCCAGGGCCTGCTCCCACGCTTCCTCACTGGAGCCAAAGGCAGAGAAGGGCTGAGCTCCAATAGTTTTGTGCTGCTAAGTGGAAGCAGCCAACCTGACAAGACTACATGCAGTGATTCCAGCTACATGACATTCTGGAAGAGGCTGTCAACGCAAGAATGTCCAGCCTTAGAAAGAGTCTTGTAAGATTTTCTTTGAGCCAAACTGATGACAATTGCTGGGAAGCAAAATCTTAATGGATTGAGAAAATGCTCCGGAGAACGGCAGTTTCGCAGCTTATTTTAAACGTTAGAATCAAAGGAGGAGACAGAAGGAGGGGTCCATGGAATATACTGGTGATAGATTAAGGGGGTGGGAGAAAGCAAAGTGGGGAAATCTCTGGGATTGGGTACAAAGTAACACAGAGAGGCACACACTTCTTTTACATGGGTGGGTACAGGACAGTTAACATTCACAGCTCAGAGATGGTATGTGGACAACCAGATAACAGTGTGGTCTCGCTCTGGGTCTGGAAACAAAGGTCACTCTGACATTTCAAAGGTATGTTATCTTAGATGCACAGAGACAATGGGCGATTTCAAAGTTAAAGTTCAAGGAAGCTATGGGCCTAGGACGTGATGACCCGCCATGACCGCTTTTAAGTTAAGAATCTGTATGTTCAGACCATCCCATGCGGTTACTTTGGTCTCGGGGTGTGTAAGGCCCACCAGGAGGGCCTCCCCTGAGCGTGTCAGGTTTAGTACGTGACCCCTTTTTCTTCCACAAGGCAAAGCTGTGGAGACAGTAGTCAGTGGCCGCCAGGAGCTCGGGAAGGGAGGGGTGAACAGGTGGAGCACTGAGGAGTTTTAGGCAGTGAGACACTGTAACAGCAGACACGGGACATTACGCACTCGTCCCATCCCACAGAGCGTACAGCACCAAGAGTAAACCCTGATGCCAACTATGGACTTCAGTTAATAAACATGTACTAATATTAGCTCACCAATCGTAACAAATGGACCACGTGATAATAAGCGGGGAAATGGTGGGTGTTGCATATGGGAACTCGGCTCTCTCCACTCAATTTTTCTGTAAACCTAAAACTTCTAAAAAATATATATAATATGTATATATGGTACTCAGTTAAATTATATATATTCATTTTTTAAAAAAAGGCTTGTGGGTAAGGTTTTTATCTCATGGAGGAGATTTTAAATTAACACTTAGGCAGCCCCCAAGTTTTCAAAAAAATTAGGTTCTTAGACTAAATGGGGTGAGGACTGGACAAAATGTAAAGGGGCTTTTGGACTCTGACCTTTTAGAGGAAGGAAGGAAGCAGACTGAGAAAGCGATTCAGCTGCAAACGCAGTCTTCTTATGAACAAGGAAATGTGACTCAGGACAGTCAAAGGGCATGGAGAAGCCAAACTGGAAGACCCGCCCCTCCCATGAGCCTCATCTGCACCTGACTTGACCTCCGGGACTCGATCCTGCTCCTGGAGTCTCAGCCCCAAACCATGACGAATGGAGCTTTTGGGGTCTTGGGTCCAGCAAGCATACTTTGCATTGTGGGAGGGTAAGTTTGTGTGGCCTGCATGTGTACTTGTCCGAAATGGCCACAGCACTGTCCCCCATCCCTGGTACTCTTTGGCAGTGCGACCTTGGCACTCCTCCCTGTGTCCCCTCCCTTTGGATCTGAGGCGGCTTGTTGTCTGATTGTAATCCTTGAACTTGGAGCCTTGAGCCACTAAGTAAGAATCTGACTACCCTGAGACCTCCGTACTGTGTGTGTGGGGGGAGTGTGTTCGTTATCTACTGCCGCAGAACAAATTACTACAAACTTAGTGACTTAAGATGACACAAGTTCATCATTTCCCCATCTCTGTGGTCAGGAACTCGGGCTTGGCTTAGCTGGGTTCTCGGCTTCAGAGTATCTCACAGGCTGCGGCCGACTCATCTGAAGGCTCAACTGGGGAGGATTCTGCATCCGAGCTCATTCGGTTGTTGGCAGAGTTCAACAGCTTGGCGGCTTTTAAACCAAATGCCTCAGTTTGTAGCAGCTAGAACCGATTTCCTTGCCACGTGAGACCCCCCCAGGAACGCGGCCATCAAAGCCAGCAGGGAAGACAGTCTGCTGGCAGAACAGAAACAACCATCTTCGATCTGATGTGGAAGCCCATGAACCAGGAGGCAGGGATCACCGGGACCATCTTAGAAGCAACCCAGCACAGGGGGGCCACGGAGGGACCTGGGGACCTGGTCAGAGTCCTGGACTTCCCAGCCCAGGTGCCAGAAATGTGGGCGAGCTGCCCGGCTGTTGGGAGGTTATGGGTGACTTGGTCTCTTCATTGTATTTCTTTGTGTTTCCCATAAGAAACATATACTGCTTTCATAATCTGAAAAACTAGAAAGACATGCTATATACATACACCCAATGGATAGTATTATTTTTATCCATGGACCCCTTTTTTGAGGTCAACATTGGTATATTTTAAAACCTCTTTGTTTTATCTTGAAATCTTTTACAATTAAACTCGTTATTAGGACCTGTGGGGCCCAGGTGTCAGGGCCCCCCAGGGTCAGGAAATGTTGACAGGCTTTGGAGACGGCAGCCCTGACTCCCCCAGGCCCAGGTGGGAATGCAGGAAAACAACTTGTTTATGTAAGTTGCTCTTAGTGCGCATGTGTGCTGACACCATGACACTATTGTTACTGTGTTATAAAACCCCAGTTCTGCTTAACTGGGTGCGGGTTCTGAGTTCTGCCTTTGCTGCTGCTGCTGTTTAACTGAGTTGTGCTGCTGTTCTGCCTTTGCTGAATAAAGTGTTGCTGCATTCATGTCAAAGATTCTGCAAGGCTTTTTTACGTTTGGGCACCTCACCGCTGAAACTGTCTCTGCTTGAAACACTTGGGCCAGACAGGACCAAAAGCAAGTTCTTTTTTTCTAGATTTGGGCAGCTTGGCCTGCCAATTTTCAAAGCATCTTTCAACATTCATTTCAGATGGGCAGTTTTCCTGTGAGACCTTATTATATAGAATAGATGACATGGAGCCCGAGGTTCCCCAGCGCACACACACTGGGAATTCCCTCCTCACGAAGCCAGGTTCTGGGCCTGTCATTACCTGAGGCCCACAGGGGTCTGAGCTTCCCCCAAAACCACGAAGGCCAGGGCTGGCCCCCAAATCCTGAGAATCAGGACTGTCTCGTTCTCCCAGATCCGACCTCAGACAGCGTCGGGGTCTCCTCCAGAGATCCACCAGATTCGAGCAAAGTGCATCCTCAGAGAAGGCGCTTCCCTCCCTCACCAGCAGCCTGAGGAAGGGGTGGCTCTTCCCCAAGATTGACCTGAGCATCGGAGGTCCTAATGACACCCCGACTTCCCACGCTTCTTTAGAGAATCACTCAGTGGGGCTCCCAGGAGCAGCCAGGATCCTTATGAGGCTACTGCCGTTTCCAGGGTGTATTCCATAATGTTCATTGGTTTCACGGTTACATTCAAAAGAGGGCTCTGGAGTCACAAAGTGGCCACACGCTTACGAGGCTTCTCTTTGTTGCAGGACTTCTCAGAGCCCTTAATATGCTCATAGATGCTGCGAGTCTCCAATGGGGTTGTGGTATGCAGCAGTTCCCAAACGTATTTGACTCCAGAAGTCTGTCTTCACTAGGCAACCTGCAGTACAAGGGCACTCAGTCAGGTGGGGGCGCGAGGGGCACACACCAGCCAGGACTAGATACACACCTTGGAAGTCTGCCTGCGGGGCTCACCTGTCAGCCTGCAGGTGAAGGCCTTGCCTACTCCTCCTCCCCTCCATTGTCCTCCAGGAGGAGGAGCCCAGAGGAGCTTTCTGATGGGAAAACTGTCACTCCTTGAAGCCAGGAAGGGGGCTGGCATTGTCGCTGACATTTCACCAGTGCCTTTGGCTCAAGAGGAAGCTGGGAATCCCCAGAGGCATCAATAGGAAGGCCGGGGGCAATGCCCCATCTTTAATCTTACGTTTATCATTCCCACCTCCTCCTCGCCAGAGCACTGGGCCTATCTCCTGGGGTCGCCTCCATCCCAGTGGTGGACTCTCCCAGGGAGCTTTCAGAGCCACCCACCCAGGCCCCACCCAGACCATTACATCAGAATCTCTGCAGGTGGAGCTTTTTAAGGTGCTCCAGGGCTGAGACCACTGGTCTGGTGGAGGGAAACCTGACGTCTGGGGCTAGAATTTCAGTGTGCCTGGGTGTCAGCCCGCCCCACGCTCTGCGGCAGATGCTAACGCTCAGTTTCCCCCATGGGGATGACAGTGCCTGCCCTGGGCTTTTGTGGAGCTGGGGGATAATGCGCAGCTTGTCTAGTGAGCCGTGGTCTCACTGTGGGGCCCCTGCATCCGCACAGATGGGGAGTGAGGGGAGGAGCCTTAGCCATGGACCCCTGGAGTCTCCCACAGACGCACTAGATAGAAATTTGATGATGGGGTAAAAAGCAGCCTGTGGGAGCCCCACGCAGGACAAGCTAGACTGCGAGAAAGGCCAGGTGTCTCCACTGATCAGAACAGCAATCGTGTTAGTTCTCATGAGTAAGGGAATCTTAATTTGCTTTCGTTAAAAAACATAAATAATGGGCCGGC
>NW_017731437.1:2030698-2033429 GCF_001890085.2 Hipposideros armiger | reverse complement strand
ATAATCCTATTAAAAAAAAAACATAAATAAATACAGGGCCTGCCAGACGGCCCGAGGGAGTGTGGGGAAACGGGCTGGCAGCCTTGGGTGGGAGGGTCACAGAGCAGGACTTGGGGAGACGCGAGGTCAGGCTGGCTCTGCCTCTGCCGCCCTCTGGCTCCCCTTAACACACTCTTTCCGTTCAGCCCTCCTGTGTTCTTGTGTCCTTCAGCCAAGCTGCCAGATAAAACACAGGGTGCCCAGGTAGAGTTGAACTTCAGATAAGCAACAATCATTGTGTAATATAAGTATGACCCACATAGTATTTGGGATATATTTATACCAAAACAAAAATTTCTTATGTGTCCGAAATGAGAATTTAACTGGGTACCCTATATTTTTATTTGCTAAATCTGGAACCCTTGTGTCCTCAGCCCCCAGACCTAGACAGGTCATCCTGGAAGGGAGCTTTGACCATCCCCCTACTCAGAGCCGCAAACACCAGGCTGGGGACTGAGGCCAGCCTGTGACAATTACTCACCTGTAAGGTGAGGCAAGTAGCAACAATGCAAAGAAGTGGGATTTGTGTGTTTTTTTAAATAAAGCTTAAGATATTCAAAGGACAGGTCTTTATTCTCAAATTTCCCCTTCTTAGGTGTGTAAAGGCCCTATGTAAGAAAATGTCCTCAAAAAATAAAACAATGGTAATAGCAAGTAGTTTGTGTCTTCTAAGACATATCGACATATCTCTTTGACAAACTTGAAACATAGCCACTCCATCTTAAAATCTCCCAAGTAAACAAACAAACCAAACTGGACTATGGCATCCCAAAGCCTGGAGGAAGACGACTATCCCCACATCACAGTCAGGGCGGCTGGTGCCAGGCCAGGCTCACAGCCTCTCCCTGCCCCCCCCCCACCCTGCTGGGTCCCATCTCACTTCAATGTTTCTGTCTCAGTTGCTCATTTCTCTGCTCCCAACTTTCCAGCTCCCTGAACATGGGACCAGGAGGCCTCTGGCTGTGCCTCCCAGTTAGTTATATCTCTCCCTGCCTGGAACCTTGGAGAAAGCACCTGTCTGAGCTTTTGTTTTCTTACCCATGGAAGGGAGATACTGACCTCCCACAGGCAGAAGGGTTGCTTGTGAGTGAGAGGAGGCCACCCGAGTGTGTCCACGTGCTGACGCTCCTCACGTTGCACACTTATAATTTGTGCACTTCCCCAGGTCCGTGCCATAATTCAATAAAATAGTTTATCAAAAATTAACAACTAAGTTCAGTTAGCAAAGAGGCTTCCAATAGAGAGAAGCTGACACCATTTATCTTGCAAGAAAATGTTACTGCTTCCAACTTCTAAATGGGGCAGTAATTTATTATTTGTTGCCTGCACACAGCTGGCAGAGCCCACCACTAGGGAACAAATAGTTGGCGGAGCTCACATTTGGGTCATTCCGATGAGGTTTTATTTTTAAAAATTAACCTTCAAACCCATGACATTCCAGGAAACTGAAAATTTACACTGGCTTTCTGTTTTTAATGGACCTACAATAAAAGGAAATATTTAAAGCTTAAAAAATAGATGGCACTTTAAGTTCATTTTTCAAGTCATCCCATATAGCAAAGACAGATAAACTATAAAAAGAGAAACTTAAAAGACATAAACGTAATTAAAAAATAAGATAGCCATCTCCATGTTCAACGAGGCGGGGGCAGAGCTCCCAGCTGTGCACCTGGACAAGTGGGGAAAAGCAACCACAGCTTCCGAGCCTGGACCCCCAGGGACTCAGCAAAAAGGGTCCCCAGGAACGCCCCAGGAGATGGGTGCTCTGAGCCAACAACAAATGACTTCCTTTTTCTGGAGTGGGGCCACCAGGAAGCCAAGTGGAGGCAGCTGGAAAACGAGGTGGGAGAGTGAGGAGAAGAGGAAAGATTGAAGAAAAAGAGACATCTACTCAAGATGAATTCCCAAAATGTGGGCAAAGCTAATGCTAATAAAGACAATCAGGAAAATCCGCCATGGAGATATGAAATCACGCCAGATGAAATGGAAGTAACAGAGGAATCTGAAAATGAGTTTCAAATAAAAATATCTAGGATCATCAAGGAAAATTTAAAATTATGAAAGCAAAACTGGCTTAAATGATGCAACAAAAACAGGTGGTCCTGAAAAAGAATCAATTGGAAATCCTGGAAGTGAAAGGTGTGATTATTGAAATTAAAAATTCAAGAGACAGAATACACCTGGTTGGCACACTGAAGACAGAATTAGTTTACAGATATTACTGACAACGTGGCTCAGAAACAAATGAAACATAAAGTTATAGAAGTTATAGGTAAGAAACATGGAGAGCAGATCAAAAAGCTCCCGAGTATGTGTAGCAGGTGCCTCAGAAGAACAGAATAGGAGGGATGATGCAAAAATGATCTTCTATTAGATAATCGCTAAAATCTTTCAAAAACTAAAGAGAGATATGAATTTTCAAACACAAAATGCTTTGCAGGATAAATAAACATCAATCCTACTTAGATACTTCACAGTGAAACTATATCACATCCAAGGATAATGAGAAAATCTGAAAAGCTACCAGAAACAAAAAGACAGAGTATCCACAAAGAAATGAATAGAATTCAGCAGATTTCTTGTAGTCTGGAGCAATATTTACAAGGACTAAAGGGACACAACCGGCACCCTAGAATTCTATAGCCAGTTAAACTATCATTAAAGAATGAGCATAGGTGTTTGGCCAAGTGAC
>NW_017731437.1:2023283-2027083 GCF_001890085.2 Hipposideros armiger | reverse complement strand
CAAAGACAATTACTTGAGACAAAGAGGGACATTACATCTTGAAAAAAAGGATTAATTTACAGGGGACCTAACAATCCTAAGTCCACGTGGCTGCACCAAGTCACAGAGCCTCACAATATATGAAGCAAAAACTCACAAGGCTGAAAGGAGAAAGCAGCTTGTCCACAGTGCAGCTGGCGACTTCGACACGCCACCCTCAGCGCCTGCTAGGAGTCCCAGACAGAAACTCAGCAGGGACGGGCCTGGACCACACAGCCAACCACATGTCTGACCGACACATAGAAGGCCCCACCCACAACACTACGATACACTTTTTTTTTTCTTCCAAGTGTCCAGGGGACATTCACAAGATCAGGCATATCCTGGGCCATAAAATAAACCTCAACAAATTGTTAAAAATTGGGATTGTACAGAATACATTCTCTGACCGTAATAAGGTCACACTAGGCATGGATGACACAAAGACAACAGGAAAATCTCTAAACACTTGCAAACGGAAACAACACTCTTTAAATAATCCATGGGTCAAAGGGGAAGCCTCGAGGGAAATTAAAAACACACAGAACTGGGTGAAAACAGATACCATGTATCAGGAGATGTGGAATGCTGCTAAAGTGGGCTGAGAGCGAAGGTGAGAGCACATGGGCTCAAAGGAAAAAGAAATGCAAATTAAGCATTTCTGGAGGCAAGTCCTGTGCTTGGTGCTACGGTAACAAATGGTGAAGGCCTCTCTACCCAAGGTGCTTACAACTCAAACGGAAAGAGAAACAAGGAAATAAAGATGTCACGTGCAGTGTGGTCAGGGGCTTCCACCGAGAGTAGGTAGGACAGGGAATCAGGACAGCTGGGGGAACCAGGAAGGGCTTCTCAGAGGTGGTGACACTGAGTCCTAGTGGATTAGGTCAACCTCCAAGATGGGGAGAGGGCGCTCTGGGCTCAGGGAGCTGGACACACGAGAGTGCCAAGCGGAAGGAGAACGTGGCCCATTGGGGCACAGTCAGCTTGGCGGCGGGGGGAGGCACTGGGAGGCGGGGCGCAGACCATGAGGGGCAATCCAACATTCCTTAGGGAGTTGGACTTGATCCTCAGGCAACTGTGGTTTGCAAATATTTTTTCCCCTTTCACAGGGTAGGGTGCCCGGCCACTCTGCTGTTTCCTCTGGAGACCGAGATTTAAAGGGCTCGTGTGATTAGGTCAGGTCCACCTGGATAATCTCCCTATTATCAGGTGAACTGACTTGGGACATGCACAACACCTGCAAAATCCCCACAGCAGCGTCTAGACAGGTGTTTGGCTGGATAACTGGGACAAGGTGTAAGCACCGCAGGGCCAGGGATATTAGGGCTTCTTAGAATTCTGCGCCCCCGCAGTCTCTGGGTTGAGGAGGTGACTGGCACTCAGCCAAAGGTGCTGGCTGAGATGTCCACAGACACGGAAGCTGTTTATCAAGAGGGCAGGGTCTGGGTGAAAAGAAGACAGTGAGCCGGGGCCGGAAGCCCTTGACAGTGACGGTGGTCAGGTGGTGAGCACTGGCCTCAGCGCACAGTGTGGAGACAGACCCGGAAGCAGCGTGGGAGCCGGGGGCCCTGGGTGACAAGTCAGCCCCCTAGGGTTGCCCCTGCTGAATCTGAGATGTGACCATCGTCAGGGGCTGACCCCTGGGATGGCGGACAAGAGTCCTGGCACCCATCTGTGAGCACGGCAGAAATGGGTCCTGCCTCCATGCTGCTCGGAGCCCAGCTCAGCATCTTCCTTGGAGGGACACCCCAGAGGTGCCCCCAGCCGAACCCAGTGGGAGGTGGGCTTCTGGTGTGTGTTCTGGTTCTGACCTTGCCCCTGCCTCATGGCTCTCCACTCCCTTGTAATTAATTTAAAATTGTGCAATTAAAGGTTTGGTTCATTATAGAAAGCAGATGAACAAGACAGACACCCAAGTGATACCTTCAAGAGCTCACAGACTGGGGGGGAAGGTAAACCTGGGACAGGTGGACAGACAGTGATAGTACCACCTGGTGAGAAGTAGGATGGAGAATACAGGCTGCTAGGTGAGCACATAGCAGGAGCTTCCACTCTAACGTGGGTGGGTCAGGGAAGGCTTCCTGGAGGAGGTGGCACCTAAGTAAAGTTTTTCAGGTTAGGCAGAAGGAAAGAACGTTCTGAGCAGAGAGCCACAGGTGACTCTGGAGTCAACCAGCCTGAGTCTGAATCCCAGGCCCTCTGCCTACCGGCTGTGACTTCTCTGGGCCTCGGTTTCCCCGTCTTTTAAGACGCAGAAGGAACAGCACCGGTTGCATGGCTGTGTGAGGACTGTGGGGCAGCTTGGGATGAGTGCTCAGTGAGGACTGGCCCCTCAAGGAAGGAAGGAGGTCAAGTCACCACTGAAGCCCAAGGCGTGTCCACTGAAGGTCACAAGGCCCAACGCCGAGTGCCGGGCCCTTCCCACATCACCTGGCCACCTGGCCTCCTGGCCTTTGTGTGCAGAGGGCACCAGCAGTCTGTCCTTCCTTCTGGAGCTGCCAGAATGTCGTCCTTGGGAAGGGCCACGTGAACCCCCAGGGTGCAGCCGCCCGTGCTCCAGCAGGTGGCACTGTCGCCCCTCAGAACGAGGCTGGTTGGGCTGGGCAGGCCTGTCCTCATCTACGAAGTGGGGAAAGGGATTATTTGTTTTCCCTCCATGCAGAGAAGAGGGAGGACTGACAAGCAGTTCTCAGCGGTGGTGATGGGGGTGTCACGGGGACCAGATGGGGGCAGTTATCCTGGGTCACCATGACCCTGTGTCCCAGAGCCACCTGCTGCCAGGTACACACACATACGTGTACACACACACACACACACACCTCAGACCACAGGCCTTGTGTTGGGCGGAGGGAGGCCCAGGACCGGAGGGGCCAGGCCGGCTCCTTGGTCCAGGGTCCACCCTCATCAGCAGCGGACAGCTCATGACGTGAATGGGCACAGAGAAGCTGTGGCTCCTGGGGGCTCCACGTCTGTTCCTGTCACGTACATCATCTAGTGCCATCCTGAAAACAGCCCTCAAGGGGACAGGGCGTGCCAGGACTCAGCCAGAAGCCCTCGGGTTTACAGGCTCCGGCCGCTCGGAAACGTCCGTCCCTTGTGCACAACCCAAATGCGCTATTTCTGTGCTTCCTGCTTCTGCGTCCCCAGCAACCAGAGCGATGCGTCACCTCCCAGGCCCTCTGACCGGCTGTTCCTTCCACCCCCATTGTCCTCCAGCTGGTAGAGACTTCACACGTGGGTTCAACTTGCCTGAGAGCTGGTAGCAGAAGCCCTGGGCTGGGGATGTGGGCCCAGGAGAAACGAAGGGATGTCACCCAGTCCCGGCCCGAGCAGCCAGCGACTGGGGGTTTATCTGACACTTTAGTCGTCTTTGCCTTTTCTTCTCATTGTCGCCCGCATGGCCCTCTGTCAGGGGTTGCCTCTCTTCCTAGTGACAGAGGCTGACCTGCGTCCCTGCTCATGACAGGAGCTGAAAATTCAACTCTATTCCCAAGTGCCCTGTTTCTAATTATCCTGGAACCACAGCACTTAGAGGTGAGAAGGGTTTCCACAATCTTCACAGAGAGAACAAGGCGGCGGGCTGTCCTTGTCCTCTGCACGTGCCCCAGGGGCTTTGGTTTCACCCTCCCTCTGCTCTTAGGTCTGCGTGGGGCAGGTGAGAAGGCCGGGTCTCAGAGCAGCCCAGAAACTCACTCCAGGCCCCATGGCCAGTGACCAGTAGGCGGGGCTAGGACTCCGACCCCATCCAGCCCAAGCCCATACTCTTTTTTTGTTTTTTTTTT
>NW_017731437.1:2014455-2017043 GCF_001890085.2 Hipposideros armiger | reverse complement strand
GGGGGGGGGGCGCGCTGGGCAGCAGCAGCCTCACCCCGAGGGAGACAGGCCCTGTCCGTAGAGGCCGGCATCTGCAACCTTGCAGCACTGCAATCCTCCGCCCACCGAGGTCTTCCCAGGACTGGGCTGTGGGTCACGGACTTAGACTTGGCGTGGAAGGCGGGGCCTCGCCTGATCATCTGTGTGCCCCCCACTCCCCACCCCCCACCTTTCTCCCAGCAGAGCTAGGCACAGAAAAGCATTTTCTATGCTTGTGGGAGGAAGTGGGATAGGGGTCCCCCTTTCTTCCTGCTTTCATCTCCCAAAAGGCACCTGGCTCCCCAGCCTACCCTCACGCCCCACCTAAGGAGTGTTTACACGCTGACTGAGTGGCCGAGATGCCAGGAGATAAAGAGTGGGGAGGCTGACAGGTTCTGAAAGGCAGTGGCCATTTCCTCTGGGTCAAAGGCCTGTGACAGAGCCCGCTCGAGGTTTATGCAGTGCCCTCCCACCCCCACCTCCGTTTGCTGTGAAGTCACCAGGCTCAGCAGGCTCCGCCCTGGGACAGTAGGAAGGAGATTCAGCCTCAAGAGGAAATGGCTCAGGGAGGCCCATGGGCCCCCCAACTTTTGTTTCCCTCTCCAAAAGGCTGGCATATCCATCCTTACAAACCCCCCACTAAATGCATGGGTGGCCATCTTGGGATGGTAGTGGCCCTCTGGGGGGGCTGTTTCCCGGGTGTCGCTACTGGGGTTCCTCCCCTCCCCCTGCTTCTCTCTGCCCCGTATTGGGGAGCAGCTGCTGTCTGTCCCTGGCCAATGCCCCTCAGGGAGGGCAGAGGTGCGGTGGACCCTCCAGGATGCACCGTGACGGGCCGATGCTGCCTGGCTCCCGGCTCACGGGCTGCAACGTGGTGCCCATCGATGCGCGGAGGTGCTCCTGACCACTCAGGCTGCAGGGCTGTGAGAAGCTGCCACGCTGGAGTCCTGCCCGGAAATTGTGGTCCAGCGTGAGGCCTTTACTCTGCTTTTCACAGTCAGATGTCCTCCCTGGCACAAGGTCCTGTGCCCATCGGTCTCCTTCAAACGGACACTCAATCACTGAATCAAATAATTAGAGACTTCCAGTCTGGGTAGGACGCTGTGGCCCGGTCTCTTCCTCTCCCCTCCCTGCTAAATACAGCTATAAACCCTGGGAGTAACGCAAGAGGCGGCCAACAAGGGATTCCGAAGAGCGAACAGAGAAGGCGGACTGGCTGGGACCCCAAGGCTGAGTCGGGAACAATCAGTCGCAGAGACATCTGATACCCCCACCCCACACCCAGAATGGAACGGTGCTGCAGCCATACATTCCCCAACCCCACTCCCCCTGACTCAGCAGCAGAAGGCAGCACAAGCGGGGGTCACTCAGGGACTGAGCCAGTCTCACCCACACCCGCCCGCGGGCCCACCAACAAGGGGATAGGCCAGGAGCCCACGGCAATAAGTGGCCAGGTGAGGTTGCCTTCCTCACCCAGTGACACTGCCCAGCACAGGGAGGTACCAACGGCCAAGGGATCCCAGTGCAAGACGCACCGGAGAGCGAGCTCTGCGTCCCAGTGAGCCAGGGTCCCTTCTGCCACCAGCTTCCCACCCTCCCCCCCCCTGCCGTGCCCTCAGCAGCAGCTGCGGAGACGGTGGCAGCACCAGGCACCCCACGCAGACACAGGGCCCATGAGGCTCTGGAAGGCAGAGTGCCGCTGAAAGCGTGGCCCACGGAAGCGCGGGAGGAAAAGAACAGTCAGCTGTGAATTTTATATCCCGAGAAACTGTCCTACAGGAATGGAGGGGAAGGAAAGACCCTCTGCGGGAGGAAAGCAGAGAATGTTTGCTAGCTGACATATCCTTTTTAAAGAGCAGCCGGGGGAAGTTCTTAAACAGAAAGGAAACAATAAACGAAGGAGCCTTGGAGAGCCAGGAAGGGATGGAGCTTAATGGGAAAAGCAGACGTTTGGGAATACACGATAGACTGTCGTCCTCGCGAGTTTTCTAAATCACACGTAATGATTGAAACAGATTCTAACACCATCCGACACTCAAGATATTTAAGAGAGTGGAGGGTAAAGGGGCCTGAGTGGAAGGAAGATTTTCACGCACTTATAGTGGGAAAACACTGATAATATGTGTGCAGTTATACACAATTTTGTGTAGAAAACTACACAAAACTCTCAAAAATACCATAGAGAAGTCAAAACGGAGTCCCAAACTATTGCCACAGAAAGGCAAGGAAAGAAAAACAGATGACCAAACAGAAAACAAAGAAACAAATAATACAATGGCAGACGTAAACCTCACATGTAAGTGTCTAGATACACCAACGGAAGGCACAGCTTGTCAGGATAGATAAAAAACGTGACCCGATTGTATGCTGCTCACAGAACCCACTTCAAATCCCATGACATAGACAGGTTGAAAATAAACAGAATGGGAAAACATACACCATGCAAACCTATTTAGAAAAAAAAAAAAAAGCACGAGTGGCTATATTCATATCAGACACAGCAGACTTGAGAGCAAAGACAATTACTTGAGACAAAGAGGGACATTACATCTTGAAAAAAAGGATTAATT
>NW_017731437.1:1997442-2010825 GCF_001890085.2 Hipposideros armiger | reverse complement strand
AGGGCAGTGTCACTGGCCCTCATGTGGGATCCGAACCGGGGACCTGTTGCTCAGAGCTGGCGTCCCTAGTCAACTCCTAACCAATGCGCCACTTGGCCGGCCCCCAAGCCCATACTCTTGACCATGCAGTCTGCAGCCCCAAGACCCCTAGAGGGCCTGGAGACCCAGCTCCCTGCCCCCGACAGCCTTCTCACATGCCTAAGGACCTTGATGACCCATCTTCATCCATTCCACCACTCCCACCTGTCAGACAGTCTTCTGGGTTCTGGTGCTACAGCACTGGACATGGCACTTGAGGTCCCTGCTCTCCTGGGGTGTGACTGATGGGGAAAGACCCCCAGGTCACTTCAGAGGAGAGTGTAGACTGCCTGGGTGGGCAGTGCCATTTAGGCCAGGTGGTCAGAAAAGGGGCCGCCATGCCAAGACCTGGGGGAGAATACCGCAGGTAGAGAGATGACAGGTGCAAAGGCCCCGGGGCAGGGACCGGCCTGACTGGCTCCAGAGGGAAGAGAGGCAGGGGGGAGGGTCTGCAAGGAGGCTGAGCCAATGGGCAGGGCTGGTGTGTGTGAGCTGCTCACAAGCCAAGTTCGTAGAAGAGAGCCGACGCTGGCAAAGGCCATCTCCCACCTCAGTGCAGGACAGTGAGCTGCGCTCTCCATTCCGCAGGTACCAGCATGAGCTTCAGAGAAATTCACTTCCCAAGACCTCCCAGCTAGAAACCCACGGCCTGGGGTGGACTGACTGGACACCCTGCCCTGGGATTTGTCACTCGGTCCCCAGTCCCCTGGCTGACTCCCCAGCCCGGCCAGACCACCACCGTCCAACCTCCATGCTCTCTCATCATGTCACAGCCCGTGTTCACATCCTAAGTGGGTCATAAAGGCCTGAAGTAGACTGTTAAGGGCCCAAGTTCATGGAACAACAAGCAGTTTGGCCTGCGGTTTGGAACCAAGACTGCAAATCAGGGGGCTGCCTTCCACTGAGAAAACGTCTATGTGGGAGGGACAGGTACCATGCGGTGGGCCGTCCGCCCCAAGCCCAGGTGGGGTTCAGATCCCAGCGTGATGCGTGAGGGGAGGGCCTGTTGAAGCCATGTTGCCACAGGCAGATCTGGGGGGAGTGGCCCCCTCAGGAGGGAGTTTATTGCCCGAGAGGGACAAATAAGATGGTGTGAGGAAGCAGACCTCTCTAATTTAGGCCTGAGTCTGGCTGCCACAGGGAGTGGCGCTGCTGGCAAAGGGGGAGGCGCTGGTTTTATCTGGAACTTGGTGATACTTGGGCACAAGCAGTTCTGCTCCCAGCCCAGGTGAGAGAGTCCCCTGAATACACATCTCTCCAAAGAGCACACACAGACAGCCAACAGATGCCCAACGTCACTAATCACCAGAGAAATGCAAATCAAAACCACAGTGAGACATCGCCTCACAACTGTCAGAATGGCAATCATCAATAAATCCACAAGCAACAAGTGCTGGCGAGGCTGTGGAGAAAAGGGAACCCTCCTGCACTGTTGGTGGGATTGCAAACTGGTGCAGCCACTATGGAAATCAGTATGGCGGTTCCTCAAAAAATTAAAAGTCGAACTACCTTATGACCCAGCAATTCCACTCTGGGGTATTTAGCCAAAGAAATCCAAAACACTCATTCGAAAAGATACATGCAGCCCTATGTTCATTTCAGTGTTATTTACAATAACCAAGACATGGAAACAACCTAAGTATCCATTAATAGATGACTGGATAAAGAAGACATGGTATACATATACAGTAGAATTTTACTCAGCCATAAAAAATAATGAAATCTTGTCATTTGCAATAACACAGATGGACCTAGAGTGGAGTAAGTCAGACAGAGAAAGACAAGTGTCATATGATCTCGCTTATATGTGGAGTCTAAAACAACAAAATAAACGAACAAAGAAAACAGAAACAGACTCATAGATGCAGAGGACAAAGTGATGGTTGCCAGAGGGGAGGTGGGTGGGGAGCTGGGTGAAAAAGGGGAAGGGATTAAGAAGTACAAATTGGTTGTTACAAAATACGAGGTCACAGGGATGTAAAGTACAGCCCTGTGGAAACACAGTCAATAACATTGTAATAACTATGTACAGTGTCAGATGGGTAGTAGACTTATGGGGGGTCACTTTGTGAGTTATATAAATGTCTAATCACTATGTTGAAACTAATATAATACTGTATGTCAATTATAACTGAAAAATTAAAAAAAAATTAATGGGGGGGGGAGAGACAGAAAGAGAGAGAAATCAATTAATCACCACTTTGTAACCCTGAATGAAACTATCAATTCCAGGAAGCGTCATCAGTGGACACTGGTGACAGACTGGCAGGAAACTGGGTGTTCACCCTGTGCCAAAGTGGCCCCACAGATTACCTGCTGGCTCCCAAGTGGAGGACCAGTTCTCACTGCGGAGCCCAGGCTCCTCCCCCAAGTGCAGCCACCAGTCAGGACGTGTGTTCTGCTGCGATCGTGGCCTGTCAGACATTCCTGCCCCAAAGCCCAACCTTCTAATCACACCTAGCTCACATCTAACTTCCAGGTCATAAGCTATGTCGAGTGACAAAGCAAGTGACAGCCAATCCCAACGTCATCCAGCCCAATGTCCTCCACAGTCAAGTCATAAAAACAGAAGGGGGAGGCGGGTATTGTTCTAGTTTGCAGGCGACAGGAGAGACATACAAGCCGGCACAGGCACCGTCCTTTATCGGATCCTGGCTTGAACAAGCTGGCTGCAGCAGACACACGTGGGGTCCCAGGAGACACTGCGTACAGACTGGCCATTAGATGACATTAGGGACCTGCTGGCGATTTAGTTAGCAGGTGGTATTGTATCCAGTAGGAAAATGTGCCATTTTGAAGATATGCATACTCAAATACTTAGGGCGACAATGTCACAAAGATGATCATTTACTTTAAAATAATTTAGGAAAAACCAGATGAAGCAAAGAGGGCAAATGTCGGCAACCGTTAGCTATAGACAATGGCTCCGTAGGCGCGCCTCACGCTCCTCTCTGCACTTTCCCACACGTTTAAAAATTTTCATAATCAAGTTTTCTCTGACTTTTAATGAAAATTGAGTGCAGATCACATGGAGGCCGTGGGCTTGAGAGGACACATCGTACAGAATAGATGTGCAGAGGCAGCAACAGAGAGCAATTTGTGGCGCTTACATGAGGGAGGTGCCTGGGGGAACCTGTGCTCTCAGAAGACAAAGTCCTTGAGGCCCTCAGGGGTCACTTTCTCATCCAGGATTCACGCCGCTTGGGGGAGTGGGTGACCTGCAGCGGCACAGAGTGGGGTTCAGGCCTGGCAAGCAGCCTAGAGGATTCCGGGACTGTGGGGAGGCCCCGACCTTGGCCAGCAGCCCCTCCCCCTAAGACCTCTGCTCCCTTCACCCAGTCGCTGCACCTTCTGAGGGGTCAGACTGCTGTCCACCTGCAGAGGCTTCTGGCCCAGTTCACGGCATTCCTTGAGTCACGTGACCCTGCAGACCCATCCTGTGCCCTGAATGATGGAGGGGGAGGGGGATTCTAGTCACCCCTTGACTCACCTCCAGTCTCACTGGAGAATTTGCTCCATTTCTGGACAGAAGCTGTCATTGAGGCTAACAGGGTTTTCTGGGCACAGTGGCATGCACGCAGGCACGCCCAGAGCCGCTTACGTGGAAGAGGTGTTTACTCTCCCAATTATTTTCCAAAGGGCCCGAGGTGAGGAGCCTCGTTGGGATGAGTCTGATGAACTGTCGCCTCTGAAAAAGGTTCCTGGGGCTGGTGCACAGCCGCCGTCATCCACAAAAGGAGGCACAGCGAGCTGCCCCAGCCGCCATCCCTGAAACCAAACTCAAGGACAGAAGGACGTGGCTACATCTGTTCAACACAGGGGCCCTGGGTCTCCCGGGGCTCTGCCAAAGGCTCAGGCGTGCTGGGGGGGGAGCAGGTCAGGTGCTGGGCCTTTGGAAGCGCCCAGGGCGTAAACTGTGAAACCCCCTCAATCCAGGGTAGTGTCTCTAGGAAGGGGAACTGGACTAGGCGGCCGGGTTCGTTTAGTTTTTTTTTTTTAAGATTTTTTTTTTATTGGGGAATTAGGGGGATGGGAACATGGGAACAGCACTGGGGAATTGGGGAAAGGGGAACAGACAAGTTGCTGTCATTTTTTGTTCTTCAGTCTAGTTGTGGAGGACGTTGCTTCACTGGCCCAAGTTGGCACCATCATTGCGCTCTTCCCGGNTACAGCTAAGATGGTGAACAACAGCTCGACCTGAAGCTGGGCTGCCGTGAGTTGCTGGCAACGGTATAGACTGCAGTGGGGCTGGCCGGCCGGCAGCTGGCGTGTGCTTTCATGAGTTGTGAATGACCGTCCAATGGCCGGTGAGCAACTGCCTCACCCAGGAAGAGCGCGATGATAATACCAACATGGGCCAGTGAAGCGACGTCCTCCACAACTAGACTGACGAACAAAAGGACAGCAACTTGTCTGTTCCTCTTCCCCAATTCCCCGACGCTGTTCCTCTCCCCCAATTCCCCAATAAAATCTTTTTAAAAAGAATGAGCATATGGTGGCCGGATGGCTCAGTTGGTTAGAGCGCATGCTCTGAACAACAAGGTTGCCGGTTCAATTCCTGCATGGGCCACTTTGAGCTGCGCCCTCCTTAAAAAAAAAAAAAGAGCGTAAAGTACAGACATTTTCAGACACACAAAGTCTAAGAGAGAGTTTCCCTTTGATAAACCACCCCTGAAAGATTTACCAAAGGGCAAACTTTAGCAAGAAGAAAAGCCAACCCAGGAGGAAAGAGAAGACTGCAAGTCACAAGTGTGAACACAGAAATATGCTGGTGAATTTAGGTGATACTATGACAATAATAAACTAATTCTGGGATACGAAGAGTGGAACTAAAATTCTAAAAACTAACAAAGAATGTGGGGACTTATGATCAGTGGGAAGTTAAAGCTTGCAAAGGAGGATAGAAATACTGCATAACCTTCAACTTTGTCATAAAAATTTACAGTTAAATGTCTGTATATAAACACCTACCAAAAGGATGCATCCTGCTGCTTCCAACCCAACAGAGAAAGAAAAAGAGGATCCTGAAACCCTTATCAGCTCAACAGAGGGGAGACATCGAGGCATCGTAAATAGAGAACATACAATTAAACGGCAGAGAAAAGTCAAAATACATTAGTAATGCAAAATGATATGAACAGCAAAGTTAACACACAATTCTAAGTGTTGTGTATGGATGTTTATACACGTAGAAGAAAAGTGTAGAATTATAAATGTGAAGACATTAGGAGAGAAGGTAGCTCTGGGAAGGGTGTGCCGGAACCCAGCTGTAGGGAACCTGCCCCGGAAGGGTGAGGGAATAAAGTAGTGGCTATTCTCTGCCTTGACTCCTCTTTGCATTTAAAGACTTATTNCTCATATGTGGGATCCAAACCGGGGCCCTCTGGCGTCCCAAGCCAGCTCTTAACCATCGCGCCACTCGGCCGGCCTGGGTTCGTTGTTTTTTAATGACCTAACATAATTCAGCGATAGACACCAGAGACCACAGACTTTTACATTCATATTGGGTTCATTAGCTTGTCTCTCAAATGTCAGGAGACCCTGATAGGTGGCCTGAGTCCCTGACCTGGAGGAACCCCCGTCTGCTGGGCCGTGAGGGGCTGTGCAGCTGTGTCATGGGCTTGGGCCATGTTCCCACCGTGGCCTGTCCAGGACCACAGCCGCAGGACCAGGCTCTCTGGGACACATCGCCAGGCCGAGCGCTCTGCCCAGTGTTCTGTTCTTCCACTTTCCTGTCCTTCCTGAGACAAACAGGCTGTGAAGGCCGGAGCGAGAGGGACAGCAGACAGCCTGTGACAGCACCCAGCTGGGCTGGGGACTGCAGGATGGGGGCAGCTCTGGGGGCTTAGCAGATCAGCTGTGATCACCCCCCGAGAAAGGAACGGAACCCTGAGCGAATGATCGGAAGGGCCTCGATCATTGTTATTACTGCCTCACCACAGCAGCTGGTATTTATAGAGCACTTGCTGTGTATGTACCAGGCTCGTCACTAACACACCATGCACACCAGCTCGTATCACCCAGGAAAGAATCCTTTTGGGATTTATAGAGGTCTGACAGCTTCCCCAAGGTGGTGCAGCCAGTCAGTGGCAGAGCTGAGGGGTTGGCCACACTGGGGCTGCCTGCACCTTGGTCTGCTAAAGCCCAGCCCGGCTTCCAGCGCAGCTCAGTCCAGGAGCAGCACACAGTGCTCACCCCAGCGCTCAGGGAGGTACTGGGACGGAGATAAGAAACCCCAGCTGGCTCTGTCAGATGGTCCCAGGGAGGCAGACCAGGCTGAAAATAGAACTGATGTTCTGCTCATTTGCATGCGGTTTCTCTCCGACTGGCATATCCGTGTGCCAGCATCACTAATCTAGGATTATAAAATCAAATGCACGAGTGAATTCACGTACCCTGTTCTAGTGAAGACGAACTCAGTCTCAGGTAGGATATGTCTGACCCCCGCCAAATCTGTCTCTCTTTCTCTTTCCTTTCCTCCCTCTCTCTCGCTCTCACGTACACACACGCACACGCATGCACTTGTATACCCACCTCCAAATAAATGTTTGTGCTTTAAGAAATTCCACACCGCATCTAATTTCATTTATTAGACAGAAAATCAGGGAATCATCACAGGGAAACCTCATCTTACAAAAGCATTCTTTCTGGGGTTCCTTTCACCAGCCTTTTCAGCACATTCTGACTCTGACCTGACACACCAGGCAGGCGTGAGCAGATGCCGCCGGCTTGTTCCGTGAGAAAAACGTGCAGGTAAGTACTGATACGGATGACGCAGACACCCCGGGAAGCGAAGCAGAACGGCTAGGACCAATGCCGGCGTGACCTGGAGGTGAGCCCTTCACCGTCTGGTCCGAATGTCTGGGCTCGCGATCTGGAAGGCTGTCCTCCCTGTGCAGGACCGGCTGGGCGAGAGTCTGTGCTGGGCCTGGAATTCAAACGCACTTGGCTTTCGTACAGGCAAGGAGATTAATGTCCGCCTGCCTGAGCCTGTGCCATCTCGGGGACTTCCGTGGAAGAGCTGGCCCTTAGATGAATTCAAGTCGCACCTCTTCTTCAGACCACACTCGTCACACCTGTGGCTGCATTTACAATGGACAGCACACCGATCGGGGCACCTGAGCCAGAGGCCAGGCCGCAGCTCCATCACCACCGACTCACTGTGTTACTTTAGGCATGCGTCTTAACCTCTCTGGGCCCGTTTCTTCCTCCCAGTCCTAACAGTGTCAGATTAGAACAGTGATTCTCAACCCGGGACAGTTTTGCTCACCCAGGGGACAGTGGGCAATGTCTGGAGACAGCGCTGGTTGTCACACCTGGCACGTGCGACTGGCATCTAGAGGGTAGAGGCCAGGGTTACTGCTAAACATCCTACAACGCCCAGGAGGCCCCCAGAGCAAAGAATTATCTCCCCCGCCCCCCTCACTCCGCCCGCACGTCAATAGTGCTGAGGAGACAGAAACCCTGGAGACAGACCCCCGCCATTCCAAGTTGACCCCGCGGGTTGTCAGGACAACAGGGCAGGAGCGAGGCCATCTCTAGCCCTCGCTGGGCAGGACTTGAGCTGTGGAGGAGGCTCACTGCCCGGTCCTCCTCTGTCCTGGAGGCCTCCCTGGGGATCCGGTGACATTCCAGTGGGATTTCCAGGAGCTTCCTCCTGCTCTGGGAACAGTGGAGAACAAGGTTGGAGCTGAAGGCTGCGTCTGGAGCACATGGTGCTAGGAACTCGGGTCAGAACAACGCACGTGGCCGCGGCCCGGGCCCCATCCCTTCCTCCATGCCACCTTGGTTCATTTCCTAAACGGACCTGCTGCCCGGGTTTCTCCGAGACAGACAGGCAGGTGCCCCCAGCAGGGCTACACTACGTGTCCCTTTAAACTAAGACATTCACTCTGTGTTTCCAGAGATGGAGAAGCCAATCTTCTTTATGTTCTTGTCACAGAAACCTGCACGCCTCTTTCGGGCCAGTCCTGGGAATCAGAGCCCACAGGAAATGCCCACCAGCTCGAGGCCCTGGCGCCAGGCCCGCTGCAGAGCAGAGCCGGTGCTCCAGGCACAGCACAGCGTCCCCACGGGCCTCTTGTGTGCATCTTCTGTTCAGTTTGATTTTCCAAACCAAACAGCTTCTTGGGAGGCACGCCCAAGTGTTAAAAAGGAGGCAATAGAAGAAATGACTCGGTTTTCGGGAGACTGCTGCTGGTTATTTGGCCACGTGTTTCAGCCGACTCAATGCTGATACAGGGTGAGGGAGGCATTTATTTCTACTTTACTACCTTCTCTTCTGTTTGGAATTTCACTGTAAGAAAGTATTTTCTTATGATAAAAACCAATTGCTTAAAAAAAAGTGAGTCTAGTTAATGAAGATTCAAAAGGGAGCGTACGTTCCCTCAAACGCAGACTCTGTGTTCACACGTAAAGTCGGCAGCCACACCTGTGACTTGTCATGGGGCGGCTGCCGCACAGGGACTCCCTGGAGACTTCAGGGGCCATCATCTGAGAAACACCACCCGCACTTTTAAAAGCAAAGGAGCTATGTGGGGCCGGCCAAGTAGCTCAGTTGGTTAAGAACTCGCTCAAGAGTGCAAACTCTGAGCAACAGGGTCGCTGGTTCGATGCCCGGCCCGAGCTGAGCTGCCGCTGCGCTGCCAACAGTTGGCAGGATAGCTCAGCTAAATAAAATAAATAAATAAATAAATAAATAAATAAATAAATAAATAAATAAAGCAAAGGAGTGGTGTGAAGGTATTTACGTCTTTATGGTCTTCCAGTTTTGATTCACAAGGGGTGTATCTCCTCTAAATCAAAACCAAATATGTCGCAAACCACATGCCCTACAAAGGACTAGTATCTAGAATGAAGAAGTCAACAATAAAACAACAAAGAATCCAATCAGAAAATGGGCAAAAGACATAAAGAGACATTTCACCAAACAGGATACACAAATGGCCAATAACACATGAAAAGCTGTTTATGTGCCATCAGAGAAACGCAGATTAAAACCATGAGATGGCACTACATGCCTATAGGAGTGACAGAATCAAAAATAGCGGCAACACCGAATGCTGGTGAGGACGTGGAGAAACTGGAGCCCTCCCGTGGCGCCAGTGAGAATGGGAAATGGGGCGGCCTCTCTGGAAAGCAGTTTGCCAGTTTCTCGTACAACAAACGACCATTCAACCCAGCCGCTGCACTCATGGGCATTTATCCCAGAGAAATGGGAGTTTAAGTTCATGGAAACACCTGCGCCTGAACACTGATTCCAGCTTTACGTGCAGCAGACAACCCTGTCCTTTTGGGGAGTCGCTGAACTGGCCCCAACGACTACTTCCTACTTTGCCACCACAGGGATGAACTACTGATACACATGACAACCTGGGGGCGTCTCCAAGGACTTAGGCGGAGTGAAAAAAGCCAATTCTGAAAGGTCACTGACCCTGTGAGTCTATGTACATAACATTTTTTAAATGACAAAATTTTAGAAATGGGGAACAGTGGTCGCTGGGGTTGGGGACGGGAGGGGGTGGGAGGGAAGTGGCCGTGGCTGTAAAAGGGCAACGGGAGGGGTCTTGTGCGGGTGGAAAGGTTCTGTACTTTCCCTGCAAGAGGCTGCATGAACCTACCCAGGGGATGAAACTGGGGGAAGCAAATACACACCCACACACGAGTACAAGTCAGCTGGGGATGTGGGAGCAGGGTTGGTACATGCGTCCATGACAATATCCTGGTTGTGGCTGCAACTCTGCAGATGTGACCACTGGGGGTAGCTGAGAAAGGCACCAGAGGCTGCTCCGTACTGATTCTTAGAACTGCACGCTACTGCACTGTAATTACCGCAGTAAAAATTTCAATACAAAAATCCTCAGCTACAAGGCTGCTCCTCCATTACTACGAAACCTGATTCAGTCGCTTGATTTTGGATTTGCTCTTTTAAAAAATAATAAACCGGGCGACATCATTAGCAAACAACCCAGCCTGTGCTCTCACAGAGCCCACTTAGGCCAGAGAAGCCGGCTTCTGTGCAGACGCGAGTCTGTATGTATTTGTCTCTGGGCGGAACCTGCTCGCCACCGTACCGTGAGCACCTCCACAGGCAGCTCACCTCCTGTCACAAGTCCCTGTCCCTAACAGCTAGGCCCTGCGGTCACAAAACCAAACCGCACACTGAGTGCATGGAAACTCCCATGCTGTCTGGCTGGCTGGGCCCCCACAGAGGGTGGCATGGGGCCACCAGGAGGCCACCCTAGGGGGAAGAGAGATGGTGCTGGAAGGCCTGGGCCCCGCTCTCCAAGGCCCCCCATCTCCCCCACAGCCCCTGGCTCTAACAGGCATTCAAGTCCACAAGCAGGCTGTCCTCGCGTTCCCATGGGCGCCTGAGCAGAGGGGCAGGGGGTGGCATTTTAATTTCATCCCAAGGTCAGCTCGTTTCCTCTTATTTTGTGTTTAACTTCAAGCTGCTTTCTGAGCTCTCGCTTCGCTCAGAAAGTGGCATGTCTCCCATCAATGCCCAGCACGGCCTTCTCCCAGAGGGGCCTCCCCAACAGCCACGGGCAGGCCCTGTGTCTCCCTGCGCTGGGCATGGCCTGTGCTCCCAAGTCCTCAGTACATCCAACACTGCAGCAGCCCCCCACACACACACACACACAGTGCACAGCACTTAAAAGCGTACATGACCCAATATTCATTTGTTTGTAGCGTCTTGACAATGACCTCGATGTGACGACCCGGTCCTCCTATTTCACAATCTGTGACTTTGGACACCTTCCAGCTTAGCTTTCACTGGTGACGGACGAGAAGGGGACTCAGGGAGGCTCAATGGCTTCCCAGTTACCTTCAACCAGCCAGACTCACAACCGCCTGCTCAGGGAGCAGCCCATCACCTCTTCCTCAGGCTGGAAGGGCAGGGACTAGATCATTCTAAGCTCTCCCCACGCCCCCAGCTTTACTAGTTTAAGTCTATAATTTTATTCTACTTCGGAAGGATAAGCCCTATTGATGGAAAAAAACCACACACACACACACACACACACACACACACACACACACACACACACACACCCCCAAAAGAGAGATGATCCCAGGTTAACCTGTTTTTTGTTAAGTCAAAGGCTTTGCAATTCCAGGGCTTTGGAGCACACTTCCTGTACTGGCCAGGGTTCTCCACAGAAACAGAACCAATGGAATGTATATATAGAAAGAAATTTGATATAAGGAATTGGCTCACGTGATTATGGGGGCTGACAAGTCCCAAGACCTTCCTGGCAAGCTGGAGACCCAGGAGGGCTGATGGTGGAATTCGTCTGAAGGCAGGAAAAAGCCAATATCCCAGTTCAAAGGCCATCAGGCAGAGGAATCCTCCCTTACTTGGGGGAGGGTCAGCCCTTTGTTCTACTCAGGACTTCAGCTGCTCAGACAAGGCCCACCCACACTGGGGAGGGCAATCTGCTTTACTGTCTACCCACTAAATGCTAATCTCACCCAAAACACCCTCCCAGAAACCCAAAATAATGGCTGACCACTTATCTGTGCACTGCATGGCCCAGCCAAATTCACACATAAAATTAACCAGCACAGCCCTTCTGAGGCAAGGCTTCAGCAGGCATGAGGGCTGGAGCATTTCCTCCCAAGGCAGAGTTGAAGGGAGCATCGCAGGCGGGCCGTCAGAAGGGGGGATGTGGGTCCCCAAGGAGGCCACAAGGTGGCGCGAGGGGAGGAAACTCCCTGCATGGAGCTGGGACCACCCAAGCAGGCTGGACAGGGGCTCCGCCTCCTGGCAGCGGAGGTTGGGTTTCACTCTCGCCACAGCACCTGGGACCGTCAGATCCAACCTCACAAAGGGGAGCAGGGCTGAGGCAGCAGAGCTCACCCACCCTCCGGTCTCTCCAGGCAGGTTGGCATCTGCAGCTTTTCCTCAGGTTCTTCAGGGAGGCTCGTGGCAAGTTTCTTCCCTGCCCATCATGTGTCCTTTGCACGGGAAAGTCAGTTTTGCTGGATATAAATTCCTGGCTCACTTTTTCCTTCCCTGAAAATGTTTATTATTCCATTTTCTCCCTGATGAAGTTCAGCCTTTGAAAAGACTGATTTCCCTCGCCCCCAATGCCTCAAGGATCTCTGTAAAATCCAGCATTTTTACTATTTCTTGGTGTCGGTCATTCTCGGGTGCCCATCTTTTCAATGTTACCATTATGTTTACCTTTACTCATCTTCACCTTTTCTGTATATCTTTTCATCTTTTTCTTTTTTGATGTATACAATTTTCCTCTTCTGTGCCTTTCATTTCTCTTAAAACCCTGTCAGTTTTATTTTTCACTTTGTGCTCCTTCTAATTTAGACTTATTTTCTGAAGTGATTTTTTTTTCACTGATTTCTAATTCTTTGAGTTCTGTCGCATCATTTCTGAGTTTTTCGAATTCACGCTTTTCTTTTCTGTCTCATTTTCTTAATGTTTTGTTCATTAATAAAGAAGTCAAGGCTTTTGTCTGCTCTGCAGGCACATCACTCTGACTTGCTCTCCTTGCCTGTAGGATGTTGTTCTGCTTGCTCCTTATTTTGTGCAGACTTGACTTTGATCCTGCCCTGGCCACTGTCCTCCCCGACTTCCTCCTGGGATTTCTCTTTCTTCCCTGTCTTGCTTAATTTTCATTCCACTCCAAGCAGTTTTTCCTTAGTGTGGGGTCCTCACCTGGCAGGTCAGTGTGAGGAGTTCGGGGGCCAGACTGCTCCGCCCCTCAGGCCTCTCAACAGCAGCCCTCGGTGTTCACCAGCTCCCAGAATCACAGCCCTGGCCTGACACACCTGCAGGCTCAAACTGGCCTGTGCTCCCACTGGGCACCTACGGGCTCTGCTAGCGGACCCTTCAGACACCTTGTTTAACATGTGGGTCCTGTGACTACTGTGGTTTGTGCCTGTTAGAGGTTTATGGGGATACGTTATCACCTAGTTTTGCTATATAATGAAGTTCATGTATGGCAGAACATGTGTAACAAACTGCCATTTTAACCATTTTTACACGTACAGCTCTGTTGAGTTGTGCACAGGTTTGAGGCCAGTTCTTTCTATGTGGGGATGCCACTGCCATCTTCCCAGAATCCTCTGCTCTCCAGAGCCCCGACTTTACAAACAAAATTGATTCACTGGTTTGCTTCATGACATTTTAATGAGAACGCCTCTGGTCCGACTCAATAACTGAAAATCACGCCATCGTTTAGGCTGTCAACATTTTGCACAGACCTTGTGGGAAACAGTATGTATTTAAGGATAAATACATTTTAGAGGTTTGGCGGCCCACTGTGAAGACGATGGCCATTG
>NW_017731437.1:1993665-1996222 GCF_001890085.2 Hipposideros armiger | reverse complement strand
GCGCACGAGCGCCCACGGTTCCCGCACAAGGACGGTGGGCGCTGGGATTCAAGAGTAAACCCTGGACGCATCTGTGCAGTCGTGTGCTTTGAACTCTAAAGATGCATTCAACTCTTTGGGGCTAAAACAGTGCCACTTCTGAATCAACTTAAAAAGAGCAGATCTTCAGAGTGGGGGGTGGGGGGTGGCTGCAATGCCAATAGTTCTACAAACATCCCTGGGCTCATGTGGACTGTTGAGTGGAGCGTTTTCTTGGCAGCTGTCAGCAAAATCGCCATCTGAGACACAGAGAAAGAGAGAAAGAAAGAGAAAGAAGGGACCATCTTCAGGTCCTTATAATTTGGAAACTGGAAGCAGCACGGAGGCACCAACTAGCCCTACTGTGTTTTCTGGAAACAAGCCCGTAGGTGCCAATGCTGAGTTTATCTTCCCAAAGGAAACGCAGAGCTGTGTTCCTGGAAGGCCAGCGATCGTGGGAGAAGCTCGAGAGGCTTCCGTGTGCAAGCGGCCACAAGAGCATCACTGACAGGGTGAGGGGGCTGCTCTGTTTCTTCCAGGCCCCCAACACCTCCCCTTTGGGGCACACACACGTTCTCCACAAAGCGCTCGCGTCTCAAGGACACCCACCTAACGCCTGCAGAGTGGACGAAAACAATGCAACGCAGGATGTACGTGCCCGTCACACACAACGGTAACTGACGGCCGCAAGGCTTTTGGCACTTAGCTTTGAAAGCACAGCCTCTGCCACACACGACCCACACATCACGTCTTTATCATGCAGACTCACCCGATGCAACATCCTGACGGATTCGCAAGTAACCTGCTTTTGCCATAAAAATCTGACAAAACGAGAGCCAATATAAGACAGACCAGGCTTTGAAACTGGGAATCAAAAAGAAAATGTAAAAGGCAAACCAATCTCATATTCTGATTTGCTTCTGCGAAGGATCTTTTGTTACTGGAGCTAAGGTTCTGCTTGCGCCATTCCCCACCAGCACCACACGCCACGCACGCCCGTGTGTACACACACACCCAACGAGTCTCCTTCCTTCTACCAAGAAGCAGGGTTCCAACAAGCCACCTGCTAACCGGAAGTGGCTCCATGGTGAGATTGCTGGTTGGCTAAAGTGAACACTGGACAGTTTCAAAATGGCAACTGTGACCTTATTCTATCTTCAAAATATCCTCAAGTGGCCAGAAGGACTATCTGGGCTCTGTATGCTATGAGGGGGCAGAGGAAGCGAAATCTAGAATGAGTTTAGAACTAACGCATGCAGGCAGAAAGAGCAACACACCAGGAGGAAACGGGTAAGAAATGCCGTTCGCCCAAGTCATGCACAGAAACATCTGCTCTGAAAGCACCAACAAGATTTGAAGAGGAGGAAAGAGAAAATGGTATTTAATGATGGCGGTGTTTTTCCTGGCGTTGAGGGGCGTCCCCAAAGGCCCCCTAACCCACCAGCACCCACTTGAGAACCGTGGATCCCTCTGGCCCCCGGGAGCTGGGCTGGGTGCTCCCTGAGTCTGTCTCTGAGTCCTTCCAACTTAAGCGGCGTCTGCTCAGAGGAATACGTTTCTAGTGGGCTGTCACTTAATCCACGGACCAGGCCGACTAACAGCAGGGAGGAGGTGAGGACTGCATTTTAAGGGACAGGTTGGCAGCTTCTGCTCCACGTAGGAAGATGAGGTCACCTCAGATGGATGGTGCAGGACTTCATCCACTAGTGGAGGGTGTTCAAAAACTTTTTTGCATCAACATTTGAGACAAAGTCAACCTCTTCATTGGTCTGTAAACTACTTCCTTTCAAGAGAGCCCTTGTGCTCCGGTGTGATTTTGTGCACACTGTATGCAAAATCTATGGCTATTAAGAGTTAAAACTACCTGTCGAGACAGCTGTGGGATCAGTGGCTACATTTACCATCTCGAGAGCTATTTCTACCTAGAGGGTGATAGGAGTCTGCACACCGTGGCCGCAGGGGGCGGAGCGCAGCGGGCTGTCCGAGGAGGCACGGCGTCCCCTCTGTCCCCTCTGCGAATGGGACGCGGGCCTTGCAGCACTACCTGGAAATCATGGAGCTGGAGTGCGACTGGCTGGACGAGGTGGTGGCGGCGCTCAGCTGGGAGAACCCGCTGTGGCTGGACTCCAGGCTGGTCATGGAACCTCTGCAACAGCCCAGGAAGGGACGAGGCGTGAGGATGCCCCTCGAGCTGCCCGCTCCCCACACTGCCTCCCAGGCTTCCCGGCCAACCCTGCCCTCCGGGCCCCCGCTCAGCACCCCCACCCCAGCAGCACTTACAAAGCACAACAGCTGGGCAGGGCGCCCGAGGACGTGGCTCCCCACCGCCTCACACACACGTGTCCCCAGGCCCCGCGGCCCGCGCGGGCAGCCGTACCTGAAGTCCTCCGAGCCGATGACTTCCGTGTAGTACATCACCTTGCACTTGTGAGATGAGACCTGCAGCGAGGCCAGCACATCGTCCACTCGGGGCAGGTTGGTGGTGGCACACGCTGGCATGCTGTGGAACTTCCACTGCAGGATGTAGAAGCCCGGCCAC
>NW_017731437.1:1969520-1992941 GCF_001890085.2 Hipposideros armiger | reverse complement strand
GAGTGCCCTAAGTACTCGTTTCTCTCACTTCTATTTAGTGTTTTCCTTTGAAGGAAACAAATGGAACATGGTCAAGGACTGTCAGGGAAGTCTCCTGAATCCCAGCTGAGCGCACACAATGCCTTTTCCTTCCTTCCTGCGTCGCTTTTGTGAAACTACTTCTAAAGAAAGCTCGTGCACTTCAGACACCTGTCAGTCATGGCTTCTGTCCCAAGCCACTGCTCAGGTGTGAGTTCTTTCTCTCCTAAGACTCACTTGGCTTCTTCAGTCCTTCTGATCGTAACTGAAACCAGACACACCTAACTGCTCTCCCAGACACAGCGCCAGCCGTCAGGACAGGGATGCAGCAAAAGACTCTCCCTTCTCAGGACACAGAAGCAGAGGGGCTACAGGGACCTGCAAGGCTTTACCTGCACGCTCTCTCCCTCTTTGCAGATCAGAGGCGACTCCACCATGCTGTAGTCCCGGCCCAGCTGCCAGACGCGGTCTATGAGCTGCACGTTGTTCCCTCCTGGAGAAGTGATGCTGTGCGCCCCCAGGGAGTCCTTCTTGGGCAGCTGTGGCGACCTCTTGGAGTGGTAGATGTTAAAGACAATGTCTCCTTTGCACACGTCGAAATCCCAAGTGATCACCGAAGAGGCATCCACAATCTGAATGAGAATCTGGAAAGGAGACTGCGTCCGTCAACCAAGGTATCTGAGAGCCTGGGCTGCCCCCGAGCTGCTTTCCAGCCCAGCGGTGAGGGCCGGGTCGGGGGAGATGCGCCCTTATCAGTGGATCTCTGCACCCAGATTCGCATTCGACCCTTCAGGTCTCCCAGTCTTTTCATTCTTTCCACCATTGGCCCCTGCCGTGCATCACGGGTCCAGCCCCATGACTGCATTAGCGCCACCTGCAGTGTCCCATTACACGGGCATTAGCGCTCTGTAAAATACTGGGTCCTGGCTATAAAAGGGTCTCAATAATACAAAACAGGGGGGAGGCAAGATGGTGCAGACGTGGGTCCATGGACTGCTTGAGGCTGGCAGCACAGGGAAGGCCCAGAGCAGGAAGGGGGCGTGAGGCCAAGGACCCCGGCACCTCTGCTCACATGGGCTGAGTGGGACGAGGGGAGCCACGTGGCACGGGGTGGGGGAAGGGCCAACCTGAAATCTCACTTTACACGGCGCCCACATAGTTTCCCAGCAGGAATGATCAAAGTTATAGTTTCCAAAGATGCGTGTGGGAGGGACGTGAGAACTAAAACCAGCTGTGCAGTTCTGCACTCGCTGAAAAGCATTTCAGCAGGAGCCAGGGCCTGCACGCCCCCGCTGCCCCCACATTTGCAGGGAGCCCTCCACGTGGCCTCGTTAGCACTCTGCTTTGTCACGCGGGCTCTTCCTTCAATTCCACCACTGCCACTTCTTGCTGCTAAAACACCACTTTGGAATTTCCTTAAAGAGCAAATTCCAGAAAGCACGAGGATAATGTCTAAGAATAGCAGTGGCACTAATGACTTGGCCTGTATGGTTCCTTCAACAAAGTGGCTCCCCAGGGGCAGCGCTCTCCACAGACCTTTGTCCCCCACTCAGCTGACAGGCACCCTCTTTCCTGCATTCACAATGGGGACATTTAATTCAGCCTTCATTTTAGGGGTATCACCGTCCTTGACTTGCGCTTTACTTAACCCTCGAAGCAGAAATGAACTTTTTACTGTTCCGATGTAGAAAACCTGGCTGCCCATTTTCACAGATACCCTGTGACTCCCAAGAAACGTTATTAGGCCACTGAGTTCCTTCCCATGAACAAGAGTGACGGTCACCTAAGAAAAGACCCACAAGAACTCTGCGTCCTCTAGCCGGCCCCCACGTAAGAAATACCAATAATCCTCAAGACGCAGTCATGAGAATCTGCCCCCCGCAAATCTATGACCGAGGCACAACATATTTTTATCTCTGCCTGTTTAAACCACAGCAACAGTATCAACCTGCCACACAAGTGATGGGCAGATGACATTGGGAGACACAGAAGAGGACAACAGCAGGTGGCCGGGCTGGGCAGCTGCTGTGGCAGAAGGCAGAAGGGGTCAGCTCCCGGCCACCACCACGGCCTGCCTGAGGCCCCGGCACATTCTCTGAGTGCCTCTCCAGCAGCTCTGAGCCACAAACCTCACCCTGAGACTCAGGAAAGGCAACTCGGTGAGGGCCCCTCATTCCTCAGGTCACTCACGGTGTCACAGAACACACCATGTGTGTAAAATATGGGGGTACTCTTGTTTCCATATCACAACGTGATGGCAGGAAGGGCAAAGAGAGACGTGCTAGTTTCTCCTCAATCCATCAGACAGACAAAAATGGGAAAATTCCTTTAAAAACATAAATAACCAAAACCCAGTCAGAAAAAAACAGAAAATGAAATTAGTCCTACATAATCATTAAGTAAACTGAATTTAAGAGGCAAACAAACAAACAAACAAACAAAAAGAGGCAAACGTCTGCCCACGAGGAAAGGCTTCCTGTGCACACCTGTTAGGGTCTCTGGTAACCTGGGGGGATGAGACCTGTTCCCCTTCCCAGGCGCTCCTTTCTATTCTGAGATGCCTGTTCTTTCAGAGTCGACCTTTACCTAAAGCTAACAAAACTCTGAAGCACTGGATTCTTGTGAACTAAAGCCTACTGGGGAGATGCCCTGAAAGGGATGCGGCCCCGCGCACCGTCCCGGAGGGCGCACCTCGTGCGGGGCTCCTTTGAACACGCTGGCGGACTGGTAGATGGTCTCAGTCCACAGCTTCAGGTCTTCATTCTCCAGCTCCTCTGCGGTCCTGTACAGGGACTTCGGAACCAGTCCACCCTCGGGCACTTCACACTGGAAATGGAAACACGGCCGTGAGAGCTGTGCAAACACGAGCAAGCCCTCCAAAAACCAAACATTCCGGCAGGCACCGTGTCCTGATAAGGTCGGCTCCCTGAAGCTGCTTGGGAAATGGAACACGCCGGCAAATACTCTGTAGTACTGAGCAACACGATTTCTAAAAACCACTTACACACGTGTATCTTGCTTTAAATAAATGAGAACGAGTTGAAGCTGATTTACCACGGAATTCACACTAGTATGTATAAGGTACTGGACTCAATTACTGAGGCTGGTTTATGTAAGAATTACAAGTACTTATACTGCACTGTGAAGGGAAAACACTACATTAAGAAGAGTTTTATGCAGCTCCAGGCATTATTTTTATTATATGCGATTACGGCCAAGATATATAAGCAGCGATGAAAGCTTCATGTCTACCTCGTCAGAAAACCAGTCCGTAACACCAGCCAAAAAATAAGACAGCTTCTTTTGAATTTGCTTCAAACAGAATAAGTTGAATTAGTTCACACATTTCATATTTTTCCTAGTTGACCTTGATATAATGACTTAATACGACAATTCATAAATCCAAGTGCTTCCTGTACTATCAGCCCTGGGAGGCAACCACACAGAAAACACACACTAGTCTTCAGCTGGCAGTGCAGCGCGACTGGAAACACGTCACAGCAATAACGTCATGTTGGAAGACATCAGACTGATGCGTGGCTCAAACCCTCCAACGGCAGGAGAGCGGAAGTGAGCACCACGCTTCAACGCCAGCCTGAAGGGCCGTGCAAGAGAGCGGAGAGGAAGCCGGAAGGCTGGAGTGCGGCGACCTCCATTAGTTACGAGGACTCGTCCATCATGAGAACATCACGGTGGTCCAGGTGACAAATGTGGGCATGACTGGCCAAGAGTCAAGTCTTCCGCTCCAGCGTAATTCTAGTCATTAGAAGAGGCAACCACGTGGACGGTTCCTATGTAACCTGAGTCGACTGTGGCACCGACCTCCTCGGTAGCTTCACGGGTCCTGGAAAGCTCGGGCCTGTGATGTACTTGCTCCCCGCACTGCACTGCACTACACCTGCAGCTCTTACAGCAGGACTGCTGGGCTCAGAGCTGAATTGAAATGCTGCTTAAACTCCTCTAGCCATCCGGAAAGATATCTCTAGAAGCCCAATTCATTAGCTAAATACAAGAGTCAAATTCAGCATGTCCACATCTTAGAAAGATCACTTCATTTCCCATGAAGGATCAGAGGGATCCTTTCTCTAATAAAGAACTTGACTTGTGATACCACAACTCCCTGTTGGCTTTAGCTGTCACTCGGGCAAGTCACCAGACCTCTGCAGGTTTCGGTTTCCCTCACCCTCACATCAGGCAGTTCAGCCTCAGAGGCTGCAAAGTCCTGAGGGAATTAAACTTCTCTGAGTCCCTCATCACAGTACAGGGTATAGAAGTGGAGGCATTTGCCTGATAATCTAGCAACTGAATGTATTAGAAACCCCAAATTACATAAAAGAAAACTAGTTCCCTTAATTGATCCCCTTTAAAATGTTATCCTGATTTATTGTCCACGGGGTAATCTTTCTGAGAATCACTACGATTTTTTAACAATGTTTTTAAAAAACGCACAGTGCCTCCAAAACAGTTTAAAAATCTGACTCACAAAAGTGGAGTGAATAAAGCAAGCTGCAATTAGATCAGATTCTAAAACAAATTCTCATTAGGATTTAACAAAGAAATGTGCGTGGTATCAACAATGGCCTGGGTGGTGATCAGAGAGATGCTAGCCATAAAAGCTCTGAACATCATCTGCACAAACCAATACCCGCCTCTCCTCCCTGTAAGCAGCCAATCGTGCGGTGACTTTCCCAAGTACGTACCATGCACTCTCCGCCCAGGAAGTCTGGAATTATCTCTTTATCGATGTAATCCAGCAGGCCTCCAGGACCCTGGTAGTCATTTCCTGCGTAAATAAGGAACTTCCTTCTGGTGTTGTCATCAATAAATGGACTAACCTGTAAGTAATCAGAAAAGACCATGCAGTCATGTTGGCTTGGCTGTCTGATTTCCAAAGATTAAAATTACAACGTGCTGCTGTGAGTTGGGGGAAAGGGAATTCAAGTTTGAACTGCTCTTTTTGTAAAGCCCACTTACACGACATTAGGAAACCCAGCAAGTCTTCCTTCCCTTCAACAACTGGAGAGGTTTCCTATCTTTCCACGTTAATCCTTCCCCTAACTAGTTAGGGCAAAGTCACAGAACACATCTGTAGGCGGACGCACGCTGCCCTCCCCACGCTGCCGCCCGTCACGCCATAGCCAGGCGCCTTACCAGCGTCCAGAGCACAGGGAACACCCGGGGCGCCCGCAGGATGAGCAGGCGGCCCAGTGTCTCGGGGTAGTTGGCCTCCACCACCTCGATGATGCGCAGCAGGGCTTTGACGCCGGGCCGCCACAAGTGCCGCATGTTCAGTCCCTCCAGGTCCACCAGGCAGGTCCAGGAGCTGCAGGGGCACATGCGTTTTACTCACTGCACGGCATGCTCAGGCCCCACGGCTGTTTTTTTCTATTTGATATTATAAAATAGTCCCTTCTATTAATTTCCAAAAATACGCCAGTTTTTAGAATTAGTGCTCTGAACTACACTTGTACGTACTTGGATAAAGCACATGGAACCAGTGCAGCAGGACCACCCCTGAACTATCGCTAAGTTTCTCAGCGATCCGGCAGTAACGCACACGACAGGTACAGCCACCTCTATGGCCATCACGGGACACAAGGCTGGCATTTTAACAGGCAGTGTGACTGAACTGTAGTAAGCTTCTCTTCCACATTTACTGAGAATTCGGCAGCAAGAATCCCTCAAAATCCTGCCCTCGTGGGGCTGCCACTGTTGTGAACCACGGGCAGCCTCAGTGTCAGCCTCTGACTCACCGCCCATTTCCAGGACAGCCACCATAAGGAGAAGCAGGATTTTGGAACACAAAGTAATTCTTTTAGCACCGCCCAACCAAAAATAAAAAAACCAAAAACAGACAAACCAAAACCCGCAGCTCTGGGCTCCCCAGGACCAAGCAGACTAACCAGACAGGCCAAGCCACGCAGACGGAGGTGACAGCAACGTGTGGAGGTGCAAATACCCAATCCAGCAGCTGTCCCTCGTCACCGGCCATACTGTATGCTTACCTATATTCTACCTTTTAGAACAAACACTATGGAAAACAGTAAACTATTTAGATTTGATTCTAAAAATCAACCGGAGATATTTAACTCTTATTCGCAACAAGCTGGAAGGAAAAGTAAGGTGGACATCTACCTGATAGGCCGGCCAAACACTTTCGTGTTTTCTTCACACCGTCTTAGCCCTTCTTCGTTGATGGAGAGAACCTGTGCATAAAATGGCCATAAAAACTCATGAGTGTAAGATGGTAACACTACCGCGTCGAGCTACGAAAGAGAGTAACAATGATACAGCACAGTTCAGGGAAGCAGGAGAGCCAGAAGGCCATCTATGTAGGTTTTCTGATGCACACAAAACATATCCCCGTCAAGGAACAGCTCATGCTCAAAAGAGAATGAGCACTGTCCTCTGTGACAAAGGTGACAGATGCTGAGTGAGGCCACAGGAGGAGGCACCAGATGGGCAGGGAGGCCGTGATCTGCTGCCATGTCTTCAGAACAAGTGCTCCTGGGACAGTCGGAGATAAGTGTCTGCTGAGTAAGGACACGTACCAGCCAAGAGCAAGGGCAGGGTTAGAACAGACTCCAGGTACGGCAAAAGGGACCTTCTGGTTTGGATGACAAACCCTTCCCTACAGAAGTGGTCCCTCTACACCTTCACGTGCGTGTGTGCATATGGATACATATGCACGTGTGTGTGGATATGTGTGCATGTGAATATGTAAGCATGTGTGTGTATGTGCATACAATGCATGTGTTGTATGGATATGTGTACATCGTGTGCATGTGGAAACATAAGCATGTGTGTGAGTACATGCACGTGTGAGCATGTGAACACATAGGCATGTGTGCATGTTTACATGTGTACGTTTACATGAACATGTGTGCACATGTGGATATGTATGCATATGTGTGAATACACATGCACGTGCGTGGACACATGTGATGTGTGTACACATGGGTACATGGGCATGTGTGTGCTGTGGATGTGTACGCACAAAAGTACGAGCACACACGCAGAGGTGAGGGCTAACAGAGTGCGCAACACAATGCCAAAGATAACTGGGTTACAGATGTGCCTTTTAAAGTTTTTGTCTGTCTTTTAATAAAAGCACCGTAACTGCCCGCCTCGTGGAGGCTGCAGTGGAAGGGCTGAGCCTCCAGGGAAGGAGGCATTTGTAATGGCCCAGATAAAAGACACTAAGAGCATGGATTAAGGAAGTGAAGAGACATTTCAAAAGGACAGTCAGGAAGCGGGGAGGGTAGGGACCAATTCGATGCGGGAGTGAAGGGCAAAATATGACTCAGAATCACTCCCAAGTAGTCACCTTGAGTGGCTATGCTGATTTTTTTTCTTGATGCTTCCCTGTGAAAGACATTTTTATAACTTCTCACTTTTGAAATGTTTTATATTAATAGATTTTGCTTTCTAATTACAAAAGGAATGCATGCTTGTTAGAACAGGACAACGGTAATATCCCAGTCTCGCTGGCAGAGAGAGAAAGTGTGAAGCGTGTATGGAGCCTGGCATCCTCGGCCGCAAGCACTTACGTATCTCAGCAGGGCCTCCTCCCCGAGGGCCCTCACCAAGCCTTTGGTGTCCATCTGCCCCAGCCTGAGCACGTAGAGGGGCCGCCCGTCTGCAGGAGAGACGAAGGAAAGTCATTACCAAACCACTCGTGCTGTGAAGCCGAGGATACAGCCCTAAGACCCTCAACAAGGAAACAGGCTCTCCCATATTCCAGGGACGCTCTGTGCCCTGTCGCACTGAGAAGCGGCAGCTGGGTTCCGTGTGTGCGTGCGCACAAATCCCCCCAACCTCTCCCCACGAAACTAGAAAAGGGAAAAACAAAAGTCACTGACAGAGCAGCCTAGCAGGGCCTTAGAGGGGCCACGTGAGCTCTACCTCTGTCCAGCTCTGACCCCCGGTACTGACTGTGGCCGACGCTGGGCTTAGCTAACACCCTCAAACAACCAGGGCACTGAGCAGAGCTCTGACTTCCAACAGTAGGGGGACATCAGAGTACCCACAGACGCTTTTTCTGTGACTACAGAGTACTTTTTCTTTTTCATTTTATCGGTTACCAAAAATTTAATGTCGAGATTTTCTTAAAGCTAGTGTCCCTTAATTCCACCCTAAGGGCCAAGGTAAATGAGGACTTTCTAGAACTCTCAAATCCATACCAGCCAGCACACACTGGCTCTGCTTTATAGCCTGCAGGTCTAATGGATGGAGCCTGGGAGGAACCTAACTTGTTATATAAATCCATGTCACCCTGAGTCAGCCACACAGAGACAAAAGACCCTGGTGGCCAGAGTGTGTCCCTAGGGTCAGTCTAGATGCCCGCCACTCAGTGCCACAGGAGAGCAGCAACAAGGAGGACAAGGACGGAAGACTTATCTTCTGATGTTAATGGAGGGTCAGCGCTGGCTGGCACGCTGACACAGGGGCCCATGTTTTCCTTGTATTTATCACCTGGCGAATTTCACCTCCTAGTTGTGGGTCTAGATCTGTTCTACCTAAAGCAAAAAGGGTTAGTTTTGTGCTCCCAAATTTTGTTGAAAGGAAGATTTATAAAAGAAAAATCTCTCCCAACATTTAATAAGATACATTTGTTAATGTCTTAAACTTCGTAATCGTTCAAGGGTCGGAAAGTGGAATAAATACATGCTTCTAGTAAAAATTAATAAAGCTACAACTAATCTGGGAAGTACAAAAGGAAGCCGGGAAAACAGACACATCAGAGCTTCGCAGTTTTGAAAGGACCTGTTTGGAGGTGGGGGAGGTGCCCGTGGCCTCCCCACGTCTGCGGTTCCGTCTGTCCACCATCATGCTTGGAGTCAGGGAATGTGAGCATGCCTGACAATGAGGCTTTCCTACAAGGCCTGGGACGGAAAGCAGGCCGAATGGGTCGCTCAAAAATCATCCCTCGTTTTAGGTGTATCTCTGTCCTTGGCTTAGGTTTTGCTTACTCCCCCTAACAGAGCTGAAGTTCCTCACTGTTTCCATGTGGAAAACCCGGCTGTACATTTTTATAGACGCTCTAGGGGTTTAAGTCCTTGCAAAGTTCCTTGATTAGCACTGTGCTCCGGAAAAAACCACCTTCAAAGTTTTGGTTTGTTAAGTAAGTTCAAAAAACTCCGTTTAACTAAGAAAGGAACCAAAGTAACTTGCCCAAGGGCAAGATGAGTCGTGAGGAAGGAGCCAACCGTTTCGGGCCTTCCTTCTTACTCCAAGGGGTATTTCCCCGGCAGGTTAGGAGCGTGGCACCGTCTGTGACGAAACAGGCCTCAGTGTGTTCAGGGCAGGACAGGGGGACAGTGCACTCAAGGGCCCACTTAGCTCTACAGAAGGAGGTCTCTGAGCACATCTTCAACGCCACGTTCACACGTTACCTTTGTCGTGGTGGTGCCAGCCTCCCGCGTAGTAGTCCTGCAGGACCTGGGGCGGGTTCCAGGTGTCAAGAATGTAGTCAACCTGGTGCTGCTTCCGCCACGTCAGAGACTGACACATGACCTCTCTGGCTTTGTCGATGTTGAAGTCCCGGGCCCGTAAGAACCGAAGAATATGCTCATCTTTGGGGATCTATGGAGGGAAAGCCATGTTTCTAAGCAGTGTTAGAAGTTGCTAAGGGAAAAAAAACCAAGTTACCAAGGGAATAAGACTCTAACGCTCTCACCTCTTACCGAGAGTGGGCCGCATTCTGCACTACTTAAAATGAGCCTTCCTCCAGTATTATTAGCCCAAATCATCTTTACAATGTTCCATTTCAGCTTCAGTAAAGTAGAATGAAGGCACAAATAATTTCTTAAACATAAAATGCTTCAAAATTCACTGGGCTGATCTATGAATTATGATCTGTGCACTCGTGTGTGTGTGTGTGTGTGTGTGTATGTGTGTGTGTGACTTAAAAAGTTAGAAAACAGTGTTGCTTTTGGTAACGGTGCTCCTAACACACAGGAACCTTCTCTAGAGTCCACCGTTAGCAATCAATAGGCCAGCTTCCCAGAGTAAAATGCAGGGCCAAGACAGAGTCTGAGTGTCACTGGACCTGCTGTCTTCCTCCACGGCCACATGCTCACGAACGAAACACCACTGGGCCACAAGAAGTGAGCCGTGGATGGGAGTTGGAGAATCCTGACGAGCCACTCCCGGGAAAATACCCCAGAGCACTGAGATGGCTCCATCCTCACTCAGAAAGGACCACTGCCCCTGGAAGTGGTTAAGAGTGTGGGTTCTGGAACCAACGGCAGGCTTCCAACCCTGGCCCCACTGCTCACTCGCTGGAAGGCTGTGGGCAAGTTACTACATGTCCCTGCCTCAGTTACCTCGTGTGTACAGCAGGGATGATAAAAATCACACCACCTCATAGGGCTGCTGGGAGGATTTACAGTTTTTTGCTTGTTTGTTTGTTTTTTAAAGGTTTTATTGGGGAATCGGGGAAGGGGAACAGACAAGTTGCTGTCCTTTTTGTTCTTCAGTCTAGTTGTGGAGGACGTCGCCTCACTAGCCCAAGTTGGTATTAGCATTGTGTTCTTCCTGGGTGAGGCAGGAGGTCGCCGGCAACTCATGGCAGCCCAGCTCCAGGTCGAGCTGTTGTTCACCATCTTAGCTGTAGAGGGCACAGCATCACTGGCCACATGTGGGATCCGAACTGGGGCCCCGCTGCTTGGAGCTGGTGTCCCAAGCCAACTCCTAACCAACGTGCCACCCGGCCAGCCCCTACTACAGATCTTAAAACAGTGTCTGGTACATGGTCAATGCACAGCAAACGGTGGCTATTGTTAGGATGGTCATGTCCTCAGTAAGTGACACTAAGTCCTCAGAACTCTGGGCTCTAGTAACCTAGACTGGCCAAGTTAGAGAGAAGGCCGACCGGCACATCATGCCCAGCTCCCTTCAATGGGTAATGCCAGTAGCTGGCCACACACAAATCTGCCTCTGCTCACCCTTTAGTATGAGGCATATTCTACAAATCTAATTCCTCGTGAGGCTAAAATTTTACCACAAACCTCAAAATCAAAGCTCAAACATTTCTAATCTCTGAATATTCTGTGAACTCACTCAAAACTTTCTAGACATGTAACTGTTTTCAAGCAAGACCATTCTCTGTAAAACCTAGAAAGATACAGCTGATTAGAGAAGGGCATCATAACCTGCCATGACCGGCTCAGATGCCACACACAGACACAGATTCCAGGACTTTTATATGGGAGGAGACATTCCCAGCTACAGCAACTGGGAACTTCCACTCTTAGTAACCAGGAGCGGGGCCAGACAGGGTGCTGAATCTCACTTTGCCCTTGTGGGTTTCCTGGAGCCACTGGCGAAGCCGGATCAGGCAGCTCTCTTGCAGTGGGGTCAGGTCACCCAGGTACCTCTTGATGTAGTCTGCATCTAGTTTGTCTGGAAAAGAAGTGACACGAAATAATTTTCAACAAACAACACTGGCACTGGAAGTGTTCCCAAGTCCTGCTCAGTGCAGCTGACGGGTGGTTAGTCTTAGAACTCAGTGACACTGCAGGGAAGGCAGATTGCAAAGGCCGCCTGAGAGAACCTCGGTGCTGGTCTTTAAAATCAAAGCACCGACCAAGCCACAGGTCAACTTGCTGAATCAATTATAGTCCCTAATTACCATCAGGTCACCTCTACTTGCAAAATCTCAATACTATTCAAGATAGACGGATGGCTATTAACAGATATTTAATTATTTTTTGTTCAAAGCTATATGAAAAGGACTTACATGACTTAAAACTATGAAATAACACAAATGGATCTAACCCAGCAGTTCTCAACCTTCCTAATGCTGTGACCCCTTAATACAGTTCCTCATGTTGTGGTGACCCCCAACCATAAAATTATTTTCATTGCTACTCTATAACTGTAATTTTGCTACTGTTATGAATTGTAATGTAAATATCTTTTAGTTTTCCGATGGTCTTAGGCGACCCCTGTGAAAGGGTCGTTCGACCCCCAAAGGGGTCGCAACCCATAGGTTGAGAACCGCTGATCTAACCTATCTTGAATAGAGCTGTGTTCAAGAGTACAAGAAATCTTTTTCAATGATAAGGTAACAAACAGGAAGAATGAGATATTAAATTAAGTACAGCAAAGACAAATCCACAAGGGGGAAAAACAGAACATAGCCTCAAACCAACTAAAACGGCTCTCTCTCACCTGCCACCTGCTGGAAGCTAACAAGTGGCCTAGCTCGGCTGGAGAGAAGATACAGGGAAAGAAGTACCAATAGTTTAGCAAGACTCCGCCTGGTGGAATTTTCTTATTTTACAATGGGCATCACTCTGAGAAATGAAAAAAGGTGTGTGTGTGTGTGTGCGTGTGTGTGTGTGCACGCGCGCGCGCGTGCACGTACAAGGCAACACAGCAGCTAAAAGCAGCCTCTGCAGCCAGCCATCAGGCTAACCCCAGCCCTGCCACTAACAGCTGTGTGACTCCATGCAGGTTACTCAGTTTCTCTGTGCCACCGTTAACTCGTGTAGAAAACGAGAATAAGCATTTCCTACCTAAAAGGAACTATTATTAAATGAGTAAATGTTCATCAAGCGCTTAGGGCAATGCCTGGCACGCAGGAAGCCTAAAAGGTGATGATGATAGAACTATGGTATAAAAGGATCAGCTGCTACCTTACATTTACTAAAGATACCTTCAACTAAAATAAACGAAAAGCATTTCCTGGTCTCATAACTTGATATAAAACCCTTCCTGCCCGTTAAAAAAATTCCAAGTTTCTTCATTCTAAGAAAAAATAAAATGAATGTGTTACAGAAGCTAGAGGAAGAGGGACAGCACGGAGGTCCATCTCTTCCTCCTGTGAGATCTAAATGTCCTACAGAAACAACAGGTAGAGTCACCAGAGAGGCCAGGACTCCCTCTGACGGCCCAGTCCTGCTCTCACAATGAACCCACCGTCAGGGGTTCCCACCACGGGCTCAGGCACCCCGCTCGGGTTACTGAGGGCCTCGCTGCTCAGCCCTTCCTTCTGCGCAGCGTCTGGGACCACAACGGCCAACGACGCTGCCTGTTTCCTGCACGACGCGGATGTCTCTGAAGAGGCTGCGAGAGAAGGTGGAGTCCAGCGGGGCACAAAGGTTATGCCTTCTTCTTCTAACTGACGGAGATAGTACTCAATTATTTCTTTTCCCTTTAAAACAAAACCAATTTCAAGGTTAGCATATATTCAACATTCAAATTACTCATCCCTCATAGGTTTTTAAAACACTAATAAAAACTGAACTGCTACAGAATAAAGAGGAAAAAGAAACGCCAAATGCCTTTGTGTTTTTTGTTTTTCATAATTATTTTACCTCCTCTTCTCCAAAAGTCTAGGAAATAATATCTAAAGCGATGAGTTTTTTCATAGGACTAATTAAAAGCGTGATGTACCATACTTGCACTCAATATGTGCTTTGTGTCTCAATGCAAATTCTTTCCAAAGCCCTAAAATGAAACAATCTTTCAAAAAGTACTCATAATCCCACATGGATACATTTCAAAACCAAAATTCCACAGTAACGAGCACCAGCATAAAAAAAGAAAGGACAGTTCTTCTGTGGAAGACGAACCAAACAATCCGAGGTCTGGGGACCTGAGGTCACCTGTAGGCGTCTGTCCAGCATGCAGGAAACCCCCCCACCCCCAGCAGATCCTGGGGGTTCAGAGGCTAGCTGCTCCTGCCTCACCCCTCCCAACTTCCATTTTCCCCAGCAATTCCACGCAGAGAATGCCTCGGCCAGTGGCTATACGCTCTTCCTTACCTCACTGGCAACCAGCATTGCCTGAACCCCCATCTAACCTTCCACCGGATCCCTGGGATATCAGGCATGGGGGAAAATCAGAGTATCTCCTCTTTAAGAAATGGCTGGGATCCCCAACTAACCCGTTCTCAGGCTCCCAAAAATACTGCCAGCTCGAATCTTCTCAGGGATACCTGCCCACCCTTTTCCATAAAATCCCAAATAGACTCACTTTTTTAATGTTGCTGGTATATTGCTTCATTGCAATTTTTTCCACTGTACTTTCAAAACCAAAGAAAGATTTAATATCTAAACTTGCAGACTGTTCAAAACAGGTCCAGTCTTCATTTTCAGGATGAACCTGCAGTTAAGTGAGAAAGCATTCCCATTACCTATACTGACACCTGAGAACACCATTTGTTAGCTCCTCAAATGGTAACCAGGAGAAAACACTTATTTTATTAATAATGTCACTGTGGTGAAAGTAGTAGATGGAAAAATTACAGAGAGGTTCAAAATCATGAAAAGACCAAAAAAACATTTCTAAAATATGCTAAAAATGACTGTTACAAGGAGAGCTTCATTTTCATTCTTGGTTTGCTTGTTCATTCATTCATTCACGTCTACTGAACAGTGTTCTCCATCGTGAACAAAGCCAAGGTCCTTGCCGGTGAAGCTTCTAGTACAGCAGCGGGAGACCATTAGCCATGAACATAATACACAAGAAATTATATGATTGTTGGGAGAGAAGTGCTACGGAAAAAAGAAAAGATGGAGCAGGACTAAAAGAACTGTCGGGGACAGGATGCAGAATTAAACAGGGTGTTCGGGGCTGGTTTCATCGAGAAGATCTGAGCAGGGACTGGAGGAAGGTGGTAGTCAGGCAGATGGAACGCTTGCAGCAAAGCTCCCTAGGGAGGCGCACCCCCGGTGACCAGGACAATAGGACTGAGCGGAGGCATCATTTCCTGAGTGAAATGCCCAGACACTGCTGGGTGTGGAGCCTGAGACAGCATGAGCCGATCTCACATGCTGTCAGTGGGTGGCTCCAGAGGCAGACGTGATCGGAGGGTCAGGGTGGAAGCAGAGAGATCCAGTAGGTTATTCTAATAACCTAGTAAGAGAATTCTTGAGACAGGGAGGGCCGAGTGATGCACCCAGCGCCACTCAGAGGAACACAGTTCCGGGGCCTCCCATACCCACTTCTGACGTGTCAGAGTGAAAAGCAAACCAAGGCACCACTTGGCTATCGTAACTGCTACACAGTGCGATCCTTTTGCAGCAAACCGCACCTGCTACCTGTGGGTCCCACTACCGAAAATGAGAGGCAATATCTGATGAAGAACTGCCCTCAAAGACAAAGAAATGCATTGTGTCAAGAGACAGCCGAACAGTTCTCAGAAGCCCTAGGTCAGCAGGCTCCACGTCCTTGGCTGAACGGGGAATACTCACGGTGTAGCAGCAGTGCTCGTTAATGATGACCCGATTGGAAAATGTTTCATTATGGGCCTCGATGTGCAGAGTACGTTCCCGAGAATTCAGTGAGTTCTTCTGGACAAAATAAACATAATCGACTCCTGCGATCTTTAAAGAAGAAATAAAGAGGAAAGGGATTCGTTAAGAGCACCCAACTGCGATACAAGCTTGAGCATAGCCCAGCCCGGTTTCAGGGCCGCTTCAGTTACCTTTTTCAGCAGTCTCGGCGCGTCTATATCCAGTTTGCAGCGCCTCTCTATGACATGAATAGCCCCATCTTCACTCTTGAATTCATTCACAGTGTCACTGTCCACAAACATCGGAATCAAAGGACACGTCGGAAACCTCCTTTCATAGGCCTGGGGGTACATTTTTAAAGAGGGGAATTTACATTTGTCACTCATCTTCTCCCTGGAATAAAATCATCTCTTAATGAGACATCACAGCTATTTTTGTCTCCACATCTTCAGCTTTCATTAAAACAGAAAAAGAGGTGATGTTCATGGACTGAAGACTCAACATAATAAAGCTGTCGGTTCTCCCCACATGGATACGGGAGTTTAACATAATTCCTATCAAAATCCCCACAAGATTTTTTTTTGTAGTTATAGACAAGAATATTTTAAAATACATATGGAAAAGCAAAAGAACTGAAACAATTTTGAAAAAGAAGACTAAATTGGGAGGAATCACTGTACCAGGGCATACTATATATACAGAGGGGCCAAAAGAATGTATACACATTTTAAGAAAGGAAAACTGTATTAAAATTATAATACTCAGTATATACTGATAACAAAAGATGAATACAAGTCACGTCTGATGTCTGCAATTTACAAGAGGTGCTCAAAGTGGTTCCCATCAGCGTCCAGACACTTCTGATTACAATGAACTACTGCTTGAGCAACGTTGACCAAAGTGTCCACTTGCATATATTTTTTGGCACCCCCAGTATAAGGTACAGTGATGCAGGCTGTGTGGTGTGGGGAGAGGGACACACAGATCAATGGACACAAATGACCCCCACAAATATGCCCAACTGATTCTGACAAAGCTGCAAAAGCCATTCAGTGGAGGAAAAATAGCCTTTTCAAACAGACAGCACCGGAGAAACTGCACATCCATAGGCAAAAAAATGGACCTCCACCTAAACCCCATAAAATTATAACATCAAAATTAACTCAAAACAGATCACGGACTCAAAACATTTTTGTGACGTTCTTGAAATTACAAAAAGTATAGAAATGGAGAACAGATTAGTGTTTGCCAGCGATTGAGGAAGGAGTAGGTGGGAGGGAAGTGGGTTTGACTATAATAGGGCACAAGACAAGTGGGACACTTGGGGAATGTCCTGTATCTTGACGGCGTCAATGTCAGAATCTTGGCTGTGACGATACGTTAAATAAAGCTTCCTGAGATGTTACCATTGGGGGGAAATGGGTAAAGAGCACGTGGAACCTCTCCACATTGTTCCTTGTGAATAATACATTACTAATGTATTGTGAACCTACAATTATCTTGAAACAAAATATTTAATTAAAGAAAGAAAAAGACCTTTACGTAATTCATCCAAACTTTTTGAAAATGCACACAGGCACCAGATGTAGTTTATTTTACTCCATAGCAATCTGGGAAAAGGACCGAGCTAAAGACACTGGTGAATTCACACTAAAGCTGAGGCCATCCACTGGCTCCGGGGAGTCTGGCTGGAAGGAGGAGCCTGAACAAGACGCCCAGGGCTTGCCTTGGCAGCTGTGCTCCGCTCTGCAGGAAGGTACTGCGGGATGACACTCACGCTGGACTGCAGGATGTCGCTCCTCTATTAGATGTCGCTCCTCTACTAGGTTGTACTACAGTGGAGGCAAGGGGCAACTGTGACTTCACATCTTAAATTAACCGCAACCAAGCACAGATAGATTTAAGGAAGAAACTGACGGTGCTGAGGAGCTTAGTGAGAATGTGGAGATGGTAGACGGCTCTGATTTTGCCTCCAACAAGGTGCAGGGGTTTTGGAGCACCAAACAAACTGCCTTTCGTGGACGAGTTTCCTGATGTTCCCCTTGAACAGGCCTGACCGTCAGAATACAAGTTAACGCTCAGATCACAGAAGCTGCCCTGGGAGACCCCCGAGAGCACCAGAGCACCCCGAGAATCCCTCCACCCAGGATTTTCACTACCATTCCACCCCAAGGAATTGTCAGTTTCCTGGTAGGTATCTCCTCTTCTCTCCATAACAGGACAACCAATCTGAAAACGTTATGCTGTGTTCCTGCTGTCTATACATATGTAAGGAACCATGCTAGGCAAAGGGAGGGGAAGGAGAGAGGGAGGGGAAGATGAAGCAGCCAGGTCAGGAAAGGGAGGCAGAGAAACACACAAGTGTTACCTAAGCAGCAGCAAGTGCTATAAACACCCCAGGACAAAGAGAACACATTCAGCCTGGAGGGACAGCAGCGAGGAGGCTTCCTGGGAGAGGAGGCATGTACACTGGGTCTCAAAGCGTGGAAAGGTCTGTTTATAGTCAGCCATGAGGGGAGAGCATTTCCGGGAAGAGGTCCCAGGAGTGCAACTCCGAGGAAACTTCTGGGTGCAAGCAGAGACCCACAGCCCAAAGGGGGACCAAGACCAACACAAGACCCTGCCCTCTGGAGCCACCTACTCAGCAGGGGGTGCAGAAGGGAACTCTGCCATGTAACTAGTCACCGTCTCAGAAAATTCACATGGGAGTCATGCCCAGGATGGCCTGGAAGGGAGGCAAAACCCACGTGGTGACAATTATATTTGCTTTCAAAATGTTTTTACTTTGGGTGTTTACTTCTGGGAAAATACATTCTTCATATTTATCTGCTCCCTCCTCCACTCAAATATATTCTGAATCCCACTGCTGCTATAATTTTGATAAATCATACAATATTTGTCTCTTAATGCATTTCATAATGAACATTTAAGACATTTATTCAATTTCTCAGATCATACCACAGATAATTCTCAATAAGGCCCTAAAATCTGTTAGCATTAAGTATTACACACATGAACAATTCTAGAAAAAAAAATTGCCAACTATCATTTGTTCTACACACTGACACAGAAAACCGTCTAAACTGACATTAAAAAAAAAACCCCAAAAAACTGGCTTGTACATTCCAGCACTATGACGTACCAAGAAATTGAGAGTACAAGGCTTCAACAAAACAATTCTTTTTAAGTTACATAAAGGGTAGAGTGAGCACTTAGCAAGAAACAACTTCAGCCAAGATCTCTCCTATTTAAGCACCTATTATACATTTTCAAAATACCCACAACATCCTTTAAATTCTACAATACAGTGGTCAGCATAAGGCATTACCTACAGTCTAGCCTTGAATTTAGAACAGTAAAAACTTTCCATTCCCCATGAAAGGACCCATCCCTGCAGACTCGATGTGCACATTCGCTTCCACCTTGGTGTGCCCCAACCAGAAGGCACTTTAGGATGCAGGCCAATGAGCAACTGACACAGGGAGTCGGATGCTTCTCTCCAAAGCCCTGTGGGCATGAACAGTGGTTAGCGAGCATCTCCCTCCCACCCTCTGTCCCTTCCTCCCCGTCACCCTGCCCCGAGACGCATTATTCAGCCACAGGGCCGAGACCAAGTCCTGTATCTTTGATCCCCAGGAGACTAAGGACCTTAATGCCTAAAAGTTGCTGTTCAATAAACATTTCTGAATTATGGAATAAAAGTTTATATAATAAACCTTTTTGTTTCTGTGCTCACTTACCTGGGCCTATATTTCAGAGATACGTAAGGTTAATGACCTCTGCATACTCTTAGTACAGAAAACCCTCACTTTCTAGGGGATTATGGAAAAGGACAGCTGCAAAAAGGTGACATAACTTTAGTCTCTGAAATCCTTTACAGACATCAATCTCCTAGTTTTTTCAGCATGAACTGAAACCTCTAAAGTTTCTGTAGCCTCTGAAAAACAGAAGCGTTCCAATGTTATTGAAATCATTAATGTGTGTTCTAGCTCTATCCACAGGGAAAACCTAGAAGCGATGACACCTCAGGAGCAGTGAGCAAACATGGCGTCCAGATCTTGGCTTCTAAATACCATTCCCTACTAAAAAGGAACCCTCTTGGAGAAATGGCTAATGACAAGTTTGGAGCAAGGAAAGGTCAAGATGAGCCTGAAGCATCTGTTACCAGAAAGCGAGAAAGTGCCAAATGGCGGATGGGGCCATGTCACAAGGACACAGGACCCAGCCTGAATGGGCATCCTCTCACGAATTCTGGGACAGCTGGAGCACTAGAAAGAAGTAAGAAGGTAAAGCATTATAAACCATATAGTGATGCTCAAAAAAAAAGGGCAGGGAAGGAAATTTTACAGAAAAACCTCAGCCCATCACCATTCTGCAACCACTAATTTACAGTAACTGATTCAGGCAAGGATCGTCAATGGATGTTACCGAAAGGTGGTTGCTAGAAGAGACATTGCAGTCTCAAATGATCATCCTGCAGATTATGACAAAGGAACCGAGGGACAAAGGTGACTTTATAATGGAAAGAGCCAAGAGACATCACCCTTAACCAAACGACTGAATTTAGGACAATCTGACAACCTGACGTGATGCAATGGAAGCACACACAACCAATGTAGTCCTCAACAAAAATGGTGAACCTGAAGCTACCTGTGAGGAAACCAGACAAATCCAAATTATGGAACATTCTACAAAACAACTAGCCTGGACTCTTAAGAAAAAATGGCAGTGTCTTGAAAGATGAAAAAAAAAAGCAAAAATTGTCTAGAATAAAGGCAAATAAAGAGACAGGACGATCCCATGCTTGGATCGAAATAAAAGTAGCTATAATGAATATTTAAGGAAATGCAATCATGCATTACATATTAAATGGTATTATTCTATCAGGGTTAAATGTCTTAGGTGTGATAATGATGACAGTTATCCTGGAGAGCATCTATTCTTAGGCAATACATGCTTTACTATTTAGGGCAGAAGTGTTATGATAGCAAGTTACTTTCAAATGGTTCTACAAAAAAAATGGGGTGTGTGTGTGTGTGAAAGAGATAAAGCAACATGTTAATTTATCTAGGTGAAATGTATACAGGTGTTCACTCTATCAACTTTTTAAAAATGGAAATTGCTTAAAATTAAAAGTTGATAAAAATATTAATACAAAAAGCTAACTTTGGGAGGGTTAAGTGCACATGTAAACTAACAGTGCTTTTGCATGCAACTGATCAAATATGACAGTCACATTTTACACATGAAAATTTATACAAATGTTAGGTTTGCCTGAAGCTCTGAGGCCAGGGTAGCAGGCCAGGTGCTTGGGTCCTGCGCCTTCTCACAGAACCACCTGCCCGGCCCCAGCGCGCTGTGGCTCCAAGGAGAGGCAGGCCCAGAGCACTCAGCTTCTGGTTTTTCCAAGAGAAGACAATCTGGATGCTTATGGAAGCTTCCCGATGTTTCAAACCCTGTTTGGGCCAAAGTGACCACATTCACAGACCTCCCACTTTCATCTCTGCAGGAGAGCCGAGCAAGAACCCCCTCCGAGGAAGAACCCCATGTTTCAGCCCTCACCAGGTGCGATGCTGCACCACCAGGGCAGCAGCAACTTCCAAGTGTCTCATTTTTTCACCAACTATCTGCAATATTATCAAGTCATTTCCTAATCACACTCACCACTTAGCAAATACAAAAATCCAGAAAGGCCAAACAAAATGAACTCTGCCAGAAGTGATTTCTTCAGAGAGAAATGTTCTCTGATGTCTCCTTTTAAAAGGAACAATTACTTTTGTAGGAGAAATAACCACTGTAATCATTTGCTCACTCTTTTGGTTCAACACAGAAATTGTTTCAATAACAAAAACAAGAGGAGAGCCCGAGCCCATTTGCCGACAGCAGAGCTGCCTCCTGGGTAACTGAGCTCCCTCCCACCTTCCTACACCCACTCTTCCTCTTTCAAAAGGGATTTCTGAGCCTGCAATTTGGGAGCTTGGCAACAGTACTTTGTTTTTAGCCAACCTTTGAATGCAATTTTGACATTAAAAGCCTGTACTGTGAGAAAGGAAACCACATTTTAGTGAAGACATTTCAACTCGAGAATTAATGAGCTTAACACTGCCTTCTGCCAGGAAAAACTACTTAAAAGAAATTCCAGGTAAAGAACCTCCCTTTAAATGGAACCATGTTCATATCCTATTTAGCCAACAAACTAAGTCAGCTGCTTTCCATACAACAACTGGGAGACTGTGTGGCACCAGACATGGCCATCAAGCTTACTTATAAGCAGAACTGGTTTTACCCTGGAAAGAATCAGTATGTGAAAAAACTAACTATGCCTTAAGTCTCTCTTAGAAGTTGCCAGTGTCTCAAAGAAACACATACAACATATCAAGAAAATATAGCAAGCTGACCAAGGTCCCTCAGAGTAAATTCTGTAACTGAGTCACTATCAAAATGACAGATCTGTACAGAGGGCCTGCCACATACAGGCACTCTGCTAGGATTCTAGGGACTGCTAAGTGGAGGACCCAGGAACGGGGTTTACTTAGAGAGGCGAGACAAAAAACATTCCCTTGTAGGGGACAGAAAAGATGACTGAGCCAGAAGGTGATAAAGACCAAATGAACTGTACTGACAATAAATTGCTTAAGACACCCAGGGGGAAAAGTCACTTCCGGCTGGGGCGGTTAGAGAAGGCTTCACTCAGGAAGTCCGTCTGCACAGGATCTTGAAGAGAGTGGGCAGCTGTGGAGAAGTAACCCAGGGAGAAGGGAACACTCCTGGTGGGAGGAAATCAGCAAAACCGAAAAGACAACTCCACAAGTCTTACAATGCGTTTACAGAATGCAAAGGACTCAGGAGCTGGCTGGAGCACAGGAGGTCGCCCCATGAAGGGCTTCAAGCCACGGTCTGTTGCTGAAACTCAAAAACATATGAACATTTAAGCTAATCCCAGATCTTAAAGTGACAACTGCCATGGGGACCCGGGGGCCCTGACACGCCACTTTATCACAGTGCAGTCCTTTGTGGGTACTACTACTAAGAGACACTTGTATTTAGTCCACTAGGAAAACGAGGTTCCCAACTACACACTACTTGTGAATGTGTCCATATTTAATAAAAACTAAAAGGTATTTATAAAAACTAAAGTTTGTGAAAATTTAAGCCCTTTAAGAGAAAAGTTAAAATCCAGTTCGTTGTGATATACTTCATTCATCCAACTACTTACTGACAACCCCATCAGATTAGCTATTTTCAAACTAGTACAAAGCTAACAAGGGTAAAAGGGCAAGCACAATTATATCAGCTAAGTGCTCCAATTAAACCCAAGTCATTTCACTCCACCGCCAGTCTTTCGTTAGCCCAAGATATCAAGTCATAACAACGGGCTGGAATATCCACTGGTAAGATCAAACAAGAAAAGACAATGAGTACACTAAAACTAAAAGAAATATGTAAAAATACGATACACCCCAGACATTTCCCTCTAAGATTAAACTCATTTGAAGTTTAAATTATGAATTTCTTCTTAGAAAACTTCAAATTCCATGGTCCTGATGACACGTTTTTCCAGAGGTAACGTTTAGTCAGAGAAAGATGCAAGTTCAACCTACGGGGCTCTAAGATCTATGCGAAGGGCACCAAAGAGAATCACGGCAGATGCCTGAGTAACCCACGGAAAGAGGTTGGTTTCTTTTCTAGGACCTTCTTGTTAAAGCAGGACTATGACGACTATTGTGGAGGGGACAATGACAGCTGAGAGAACAGACGGCACATGTGTTGCTCATATACCATGCACCAAAACGTTTGCCATTCCAAATATTTTACATATTATTTTTTACCAGGAACACACTGTTTTACCATCTCCCTCTCCCAACACCCACTCTCACAGTTACCACAAGTTTTATAAAGCAGCTATATTTACATTTGATAAAGGAGCCACCTCAATACACATTACTCTACAGAGAGGGACTGGGCAAACACTGGTAAGAAATGTGAGTGATCTGGCATCCATGTATCATAGTTTCTTTTATTCATATCCACTCTTTTGCTCCAAGAATACTAAACATGAAATGTTTTCGTTAAAGGATAGGAGAAATTTCCTCTAAAACCCACGTTTCCTCGTAAGACAGCACATGGGCTGAGGACATTTGTGCCAATGAGTGTG
>NW_017731437.1:1963469-1967845 GCF_001890085.2 Hipposideros armiger | reverse complement strand
GGCATTGGCTGCAGCCCCTGCTGCTGTGGGCTGCCATGAGCTACCATGAGCTACCATGAGCGGCCAGCAGCCAGAGTGATGAGCTGCTGTGAGGCGCAGTCCAATGGCTGGCGAGCGATCTGCCTCACACAGGAAGAGTGCAATGATAACACCAACATGGGCCAGTGAAGAGACATCCCCCATAACTAGACTGAAGAACAAAAGGACAGCAACTTGTCTGTTCCCCTTCCCCGGTTCCCCAACGCTGTTCCCCTCACCCAATTCCCCAATAAAATCTTTAAAAAAAAAAAAGAATTTCCAGGCAAGACCACCTGGAAACGTGTTAACACAATTTAATAGATGAATGCAGAGTCACAGAGCTTTCAAATAAAAAAAAAGGACCATCTAGTATGCGTGATTAAACTACATCTTCTGTATTTTCATTTAGAAATAAGAAACTAAGAGCTACATTTGTTCAGCTGTGTGACACATCTGAAAGATCTCAGCACTGACATCTCAGACAACAGCCCTGGGGCTCTGAGCTTTCAGTTTGTGTATTGACTTGAAGATGGTCACTGACTACTTCGGGCTGGCTTACAGGGAGCATTTGTCCTGGAGCACTGTCACATGGTGCTCCCTGTCACAGTGTCCAAATGTCGGCACCTCTGTAACTTTTTCCGGATGTTCCAGGGCCAAAAGAAATACCACTTATTAAATTAAGGTCCAAACAACTTAAAAAGCATGTGTCCTAATAACTTAGTAACCATTTGAAAAAATAATGCTCAAAGTTGAGCAGGAAGCTGTTTTTGTTTCTTTCTTAAATAACCAGAATGATCTGTGAGGACGTGTGTATCTCTTAGGCACTGCCCAGCCTTGGAATCACACTGGACGCTGTAACTCCTGCTGTAACTCCCGTTCCGTTGCCCCGATTTTTAAGTGGTACTTGCTTTTTGGCAGAGTAATCATGACAAATCCAGCTTCACAAAGACATGACATCATCAAAAGAAATGCAGTGTGATCTAATCATGAAATGGTGAACTACCTTAAACTAGGAGTTTGCACAATAAATTGTGCATTGTTCAAGAAATGCTGAGTGCCACTGTTTCCTCAAAAATTAAAAATATCCTACCGGTGCTCTTGGGGTACCTCAGAACAGAGTTTGGGAACTGTGGCTCCAAGTACTTTGAATTTTATTCATCTATTCACAAATTCCTTTGCCTAGATGCGCTATTCAAAATCTAAACAAATGAGCTTCAACTGAATTGATTACTCTCTACCATCAAAGTTCCTATTAAATACAGTGTCCAGTGTTCTAGTAAGTTTCCAATTTCTGCACAAAGGCCTTTAAAAATCTAAGAGGTAAGTCAACTTTTTCTCAAGTAAAGGGCCAGGCAGTCAGTATTTTCAGCTTTATGGGCCAGATGGTCTTTTTCACAAATACTCAACTCTGCTTTTCTAGGACAATAGCAGCCACAGAAAATTAAGTGAACAAATGAGTATAGCTGTGTTCCAATAAAACTGTATTTATGGACACTGATATTTGAATTTCATATGCTTTTCACACATCATAAAATATTCTTTTGAATTTTTTCCAACCATTAAAAAATGTAAAAACCATTCTCGCTTGCGTACGAACACAGGCAGCAGGTCAGTTTGACCTAACAGATGAACTGTAAAAAGTTCCAATGAATTATTTTCTCACAAAAATTCCAGAGTTAAATGCCAACCAGTCAAACCTGTGAAGAACAAAAATCCTTAAATGAAATAGAAAGAATTATAAAGCCAACGGATTGTCACTTAATGTATTTGTATTTCACTAACCTGTTCTTCATTATACAGCAGGGTCCCAACACATGCACATCTCACTTAAATATGCAAATATGATTATGCACATTTAACCCAAAAAAGCAGCAGGGAGGAGAGAGAAGAGAATGAATTTGAAAGTGAAGTGACACCCACCATTCCCCTCAATGAACGGATGGGCTCTAAAGTGGCAGCCACTAGCCACATGTGGCTCTTTACATTTAATTAAACATCAAGATTCAGTTCCTCAGTTTCACTTGCCACATTTCAAGTTCAAGAAGTTGCTCTGATAGTCTTGGCTGACTTCCAATGAATAACTTCTTAACAAATATTTTGACCTGACATCTATACATCTTTGTCCTAATTACTGTCCTTAGAAATGTCTGTGGGCTCTGGTGACAGATGCCCTAAATAAGTCTTAGAATAAATTTCTTCTTTCCATGCAACCCAGAGTCATTCACACTGGTCTACTACCTATGTGCCAAAATCCGGTTCACAAAGATTAAGGCATTTACTATGCATGATCGTTCTATGAAATAAGTTTCTTTCCACGCTAAAACGAGGCCACAGAGGCCGAGAGAAGTAAGTGTGTCTGGACTTGAACCCAGGTCTGCCCCACTCCACATAGAGGCAGCCCTGTATCTCAGCACAGCCCTGGGAGAACTGGCTTCACTCCCAGCTCTACCACCAGCAGATGTCCTGGGGACGGTTACTTAATTCCGTTGAGCCTCCGTTTCTTCATCTTCTGCAATGTACAGGATTGTGGCAGATTAAAAAAGAAAACATACCGTGTTTAGCAGGCCCTGACCGAGAATAAGTTCAATATTCAAAAACTGTGGCTACTGTTCCAATGTTGCACATGAACTTCTCAAAGAGGTAACAGCGGGAACGCTAGGTAATGACACGGCCACCCAGCAGGCCAGGGACCAACTTGGCTATGTCCCAAACCAGAAAGGGGCCTTCCTAATGCAAACAGCTTTAAAAACCACAATGTTTCACTTGACATTTATCTTTTCTACTATACTTTGAAAAGGCACCGAAAAAAACCCATGTGTTCACCAGACTAAAATGATAATTATATCCCCAATGGCCCTAAAAACACACGATGTAAATAAATCTCATGAGGCTTTGTTAGAAACCAATTATTTTATGTTTATAATTAGCCAACTAAGAAAAGGGGAGGAAAGGGTTAGGCATAAATAATATCACATAGGTCTCCTTCCTTCTATAAAGAAAAAGAACAGAAAGATAGACATGATCTTGTTTCCATTTAGGCATTAAGAGCAAAATATCCTCTTTATAATATGAAGTAAATACAAGAAATATATGGATTTAGTTATAGAGCTCATTAATTAGGTAAATATACTGCGCTGTTGCTGGAAGCAGACAACGTGGCCCTGAAGATAAACATGACCGAGCAGGAAAGAGAACGTTCATAAAATCAGTGGGGGAGGGGCTGAATAACAAGACGTCCTCTAAAAAGGTTTCGGTTACAGGTAGTCCTAACAGGCTTAATGCTGCCGGTATTAACATTTTCCACAGAATGAAGAAACACAATATACTTGGAAGGGAAAGAACTCATGTCAGGAAACGAATCGCTCAGCTCCCATCCTGGCCTGAATAAATGTAAACATTAGACTGCTGTTCCCACAGTCCGGGAGAGGCAGCTACTGTTCTCAGGACAAAAGCCTTCCCGGGTTATCTCGCACAATTGTCCACCAAAGACAGGATGCTGCGCCAGCACTCAGGGCCTCCAGAGGACTATTTTTAACTCAGGAGTTCCTAGCGACTTTCCAGCCATCCCCTCCCCCACCCCCAGCACCCAATTCTCAGGTATTCCATTCAGCTACCCAACTGCGTCCTTTCCCTCTGCTCCGGGATCACTGTCCCTTTGGGACCAAGACACAAACCAGGGTCCACAGCAGAGCCAAGGCAGAGCCTCCGTGTCCATCCACAGGCCTCAATCTGAATCCCAGCCAACCATTCTGAGAGCCACCAAAGATGGAGCACTGGGGGAAGAAGTCTTACTCCCAGCAGGGAACTGGGTCACAGGCAGATGAGAGGGAGAAGGAGGCTGGGGGAAGAGAAACGGGGGACAGTGTTCAAGTGAAGACTGCAGACTGGCCCTGTGTGAACCGGGAAAGCTAAGGGTCTGGGTGCTGCCGGCTGACTGGCACCATCCGGGTTTGTCTGGAGCTGAGCCGGCAGCCAGCACGTGGCTCAAAACGGTGGTACCCGGCCATTCGGCACCTCGGTCAGCAGGCGAGGCAGCCAGGTCAGGGATATGACTTGTAAGCAACTGGAACCTCAGTTTCCTCATTTGTAAAGTAGATGAAGAGAGGAATCTCCAAAAGGTGCAAGTCCTGCGGGTGTCAGGTATGGTGTGGTGACTACAGTTCACAATACTGTATTGTATAAAGTCGCTAAGAGATCTTCAAAGTTATCATCACAAGAAAACAAAATGTGTAACTGTGTGAGGTGATAGATATTAACTAAATTTACTGGTGATCATTTCACAATAGATCCAATTATTATGCTGTATACCTTAAACTAACACAATGTTGTATGTTAATTATATCTCAAAAAAGCTGAAG
>NW_017731437.1:1935405-1961934 GCF_001890085.2 Hipposideros armiger | reverse complement strand
ATGTGTTGAGGCCGAATTCCTCCTTCAACTTAAGGACAGAACTGATGGGCAGGGAGCTGATGGGCAGGGCACGGCGCTTGCAAACTCAGCAGCCCCGCCAGGAGATGCTGCGGGATGCTTCACCACTCCCACCACTTTTCTCTATTTAAAAACTTTATTTGTACAGCTCCCTGTCTGCTAAGTAAGCCTATACTTGGCTTGGACGCATCATTTACATATTAATTCCACCTCTAATTCTTCTTGTATTTGCTTTCAACCATTGAAATAGCACTATTTGGTGCCCAAAGCATAAAAATAAACGCAAATCACATACTGTCTGCCAGCACATAGCTACAAATATGATAGGCATCCATCCAGATGTTCTCCGTGTTTATGTATTTTTTTGATAATCAAAATAAAAGCATTAACCAATCCCTGTTAGAGAGTTAAAGGACACTAGTTAGAAAAAACAGAGGTATGCACATCTCTAAGCAGATCTTTATACTTCAGAGATCTTATTTCTGTCAATAATCCTTGAAGGTCAAATGTTTCACCAGCCAGTTTCTTAAAGCCATAGGCAAACAAGACTGTCCGGCGCACTAAGAACGGCTTCTCTTCTCTTAGTTTTTCACGTGCCTAATTTTGTATTTAAAGCAATCCCTTTGATTGATCCGTGATCAAATGGAATCCAAAACATGCCATGATTTTCCAAAACCCTTTCTAATCCAGAAGATTTTTGGTCTAATAAAGAGCAAACTTTATGTGACAACAAAATACAACAACCAAAATAGCAGTTTTGCATATTCCTCTTCAAATCAAGCTGGATTTGGCAGAGTACTGTTTTACTTTCCAGAGTGTAAAAAATAAATTTGTGGACTTCAGAAAAGCATTTGGTGTTCCAGGGAACGGCAGCTGTCAGCTTTTAAAAGATGCCACGTGTTTGCCCACATAAAAGCATGTAATGAGCTATGGAAATAGTATCCGGCTTCATGAACCAGAACAAAACACCCATCGTCAGTAGGCTGACAGGAGGAGTTGGTTTAATCCACCTGGTATCACGTACTATTTATTAAACACCTATCACACTAGTTATACCTCATGGACCTCGAAGCCTTTGGTTCACTGCTTCCTCTACCATGTCCCTTCGCTTCTGGCAAGAGGTTCCCATTTGACTTCAGTGGATCACCACCGAGCTCATCATTCGACACCTGATTTGATTTGATTTTACTTATTTATTTTATTCTATACCTGCTTTTGGATGCTATTTGTTCTTTAAGAAACTAAAAGCAATGCCAATCCAGGGTGTAAATTAAAGATATAATTTGAATAGGTGGAATACAGTGGTTGAATTCCTCAAGGAACTTGTCTTTTGGACATAGAATCTATCAAATACAAAAGACAAAAAAATAAACTTAAAGGGATACGCAATTATTTTTGGTTGACATTACAGTTAAAAACTAGACGTTAAAAATGTTCAGTAAACATAAATGACCTAAAAATGGAAGCAACACAAGTGTCCACTGATGGATGAATGGAAAAACAAATGTGGTCTACACGTACAATAAAATGGATCATTCAGCCTTAAAAAGGAAAGACATCCTGATACCTGCTACAACATGGATGAACAGCGGGCACATTATGCTAAGAGAAATAAGCCAGTCCCAAAGGACAGATATTGTATGATTCCACTGACATAAGGAATAGTCACTGTCATATTCAGAGACAGAAAGTAGAAAAGGGGGGGTTACCACAGGTTAGGGGAGGGGGATAGGGAATCAGTGTTTAATGGGGACAGGGTTGCTGTTTGGGAAGATGGAGATGGGTGATGGGGATGGTACAATGTAAATGTACTTAATGCCCCTGAACTGCACCCTTAAAAATGATTAAAATGGTAAATCTATGTTATGTGTAATAACAGAAAAAATACAGTACAAATCTACTCTACCTGAAAATTAGGAAATGAAGTCATACGAATAATTAATTACATTAAGACAAGTTCAAGGGCGCACACGCTTGTAAATATAACTTTGGTATCACTAAATAAACTCAAGAACACCAGTCTGGAGAAGTACATAAAGCAAATAAACAGTCTCCTTTCAGCAGATGTTAAATCTCAAAAGAAAGCATAAAGTAACAGTCTTTATTACAGCCTATTCGAGAGTCTATCCCTTTCAAAAATTTTAAATTAAAGTTATAACTGAAACTAACTTCCTTTCTTCTAATTCCATATGCTACAAATTCAAATTAAGAAGGACACCTGCGGTTCTCCAGCCTGAGCAGGCATCAGACAACTGGAGGGCTTGTGAAACCAGGCCCTCTGCCCCTCTAACTCCCCCCACCCCCAGAGATTCTGATTCCTAGAGAATCAGTTTAGAATTGTTAGAATGTGCATTCTAAACCAACTTAGGTAAGAAAAGTCAAAGGAAGACAATAGGTGTTTAGAGAAAACCTTTCTAAATATTAATAGCATAAATCCTGCAATACAACCAACAATCTCTTAAATCAATTTACTTCTTAAAATATGTACTTTGTAGATTTTAGTTCTGGACTGGGTTTTTAAAACATACAGTCACTAAACTAGGAAAAAAGAAAAGAAACACAGATTTTTATGATTGGGACTACCTAATGTTAGGTAGAATAACATATTCATTAAAAAAAGAGTCATGTAATAACCAACCTCTCAGGTTTAAGTATGTAGAGATTGCAAACAGAAAAATAGAATACATTCTATCAGAGTCAAGGATTTTTAAGTGAAATTTCACTGTAGGAGAACCATAAAAATTGAATTTTTAAAAATCCTAGATAGTCATCACTATGGGAGAAAAGCCACTCAAAACACCGAGAGATACATAAACCAGGACATGTTTTTCAGTCAACTATCATAATTATAAGCTTCAGTTCACTGCACATAAACTTTTATTTTACTCACAAAACATGATTTGCATCAGATTCCTTATAACCATAACTTAATTATAAATAATAAAAACCTCCAACCAAAAGAATATGTTCCGTGACCTTCTGTCAAAATTTTCATTACCAAAAGCAGAATACAGGAAACGCATACATTCCAAGACTCACTTATTCTGTAGACAAATCTATTTTTGAGGGCTTACTAAACGTTCAGGATAAAAAGCAAGATGGTTTGATTCCTATCCTCAAGACGCTTGACTGGAAGGGAAGTCAGCAAGCATAGTGACCAGGACAAGGCCGAGTCACCAGTGAGGTGACAGTGAACCATCAGAGCACAGAGAAGTTCCAACTAGGAGAATGAATCTGACCAGTTAAGAGTCGGACAGGTGCGAAACGAGGGGAAAGCTATTCCAGGCAGGTTGGTATAAAGATAGGGAGGCCATGAAAAATAACGGTACGTTTAGAAAGCTGCACGCAAACCGACATAACTAGGCGTGGAGTATGTGCAGGGCCATGCATGCGGAGATGAGGCGAGAGAGCAAGACAGGCGGACGAACGTGAACTTCGTCTTAAAGGTAAGGCGCAGTCATGTAAGGATTTTTTTTTTTTAAGATTTTTTTGGGGAATTGGGGGATGGGAACAGTGCTGGGGAATTGGGGGAAGGGGAACAGACAAGTTGCTGTTCTTTTGTTCTTCAGTCTAGTTGTGGAGGACGTTGCTTCACTGGCCCAAGTTGGCACCATCATTGCGCTCTTCCCGGGTGAGGCAGATCAGTCGCCGGCTTCTGGGTGGCTGCTCACACTGGCTGCTGGCCGCTCACGCTGGCTGCTGGCTACATACGGTAGCCCATGGCAACCCAGTGCCGCAGGGGCTGCAGCCTACGCCGTCGCCGGTGACTCACGGCAGCCCAGCTCCAGGTCGAGCTGTTGTTCAGCATCTTAGCTGTGGAGGGCAGTGTCACTGGCCCTCATATGTGGGATCCGAACCGGGGCCCTCTGGAGTCCCAAGCCAGTTCTTAACCATCGCGCCACTCGGCCGGCCCGTCATGTAAGAATTTTAAACTAGCAAGAGGCATGTTCTGATTTACAAAACTTGGAGACTCCAGAGTAGCAGCCCTGAGGAAGTGGGTGGTGGGACAGGGCTCGGAGTTCGAGTCCAGAGGCCGCTGCAGGGACAGGCAGTGGTGAGGAGTCATCTGAGACACCAAGCGGAGGAGCAGATTCAGGAACAGCTCGGGAGACACCCTGGCAGACGAGGGTCTGGTCATCACTGAGGCTGCGGGGCCACGAGGGAAGGATGCCAGGGGTGCCAGGTTTCCGATCTGAGGGTCGGCACATGCTGGGGCACTGGTCAGCAGCAGCAGCCAGACGTAAAGGGAGAGGTTCTGAGTGGCCTTTTGTTGGGGTTTTGGGTTTTCTGCGTGTTTTCTGTTGGAGTGTGTTCTTTGCGCAGGCGGCAGGGGTGGATCTGCTTCAGATGTACTAGGTCTGCCTGGGAATAGTCAGACAGAGACGTCCTAGCAGGCAGGAGCGTAGGCTGACCACAGAGCTTTGAGAGCTTCGGTTTATAAAGTGACAGTTGAAGCCGCAGGTTTAAATGAGATTGCCAGGAAGAGATGTCAGGTGAGGCAGAGCTAGGTTTCTAAAATAGCATTAACTACTACCAATTAAGCACATATTATGGCCAGAAAACACAAAATATACAACTGGAGGTCCCAAAATAGCAAAACAAGTTATCATTAGAGGAAGAGTCCATCTGTACCCCCAAAGGCAAGGAGGTGGGTCGAGAAAGAAAAGCATGAGCGACCAGAGGAAGGGCCCCATCTTATTCAACATGCAAGACCTTTACAAACCCGACGCTTATCAGCGCCCGTGCTGAACACTCTGGTGCAAACACGTGCAGCTCTATGAAATAAATACAAATGGCAGGCTTCTGAGTGGAACAAGGATTCATACATATCGAGGTACATAATCTCACGTAGAGTAATAATTACACATAAAGACTTTTCTAAAAAGGCTAGTACTCCTAACATCAAATTGTACCTCGAAAGAGAATTACAATGCAACCTATGCATTGTTACAACATGTAAAGTTATTCCACTAGAAATATATAAAACTGTCTGTTTCCCTCTTGTACAGGTTAAAAATCAAGAAAGAAGGATCAACTATAACAGTGGCCACTGGAAACCTCTCTTAGTGAACTTCTCTGGGCACTTCCCTAACAGCCCAGTATCTGTCCCAACCCCTCCTGGGCTTCCACCGAGGACTGACTGGCTGACAACACCCACCTCACTAGCCCCAGGCCAGACTTCCACCAAAGCGCTCACTGCCTGTGCTACAAAGCCCTCTTAATCAGACCTACCCCTGAATTAACTCCTTCTAAGTGCTTTCTGTATGAAATATTAGGACCAATGAAGTGGGTTCAAAAGTAACTAAAAATATAAAGACCCAGTTTGATTTGGGAAAAAACATTTTGCACATTATTTGCAACTCAAAATTGCGCAGGATACTCATAGTGATGAAAGGGGATGAGCTGGTTTTAACCATTCACTTCTATTAGGAAGTGCTTAAACAGAACTGCTAAAAAGTAACTGAACTGATTGATTGGCCATCTGTACCTTCTCCCAGTGCCTATTTGCTGTAATGAACAATCAAATCAGCTCAGGGTTAAGGTAAATGAACAGGACAAATGACCCAGTTTCTCTAACAAAGCAACAGTATGAAAGGAAACGAGGGAGAATGAAGGAGACTGCAGACACATAATAACCAAATGAAATGCAATGGTTGTATTTGAAGCAGGATCCAAACAGCTTAGAAAAAGACATTGTTTTAGACAAAAGTCTGAACACTCGGTGGTATCAAGAAGTTACTAGTACTTTGGTTAGGTGTCATAATGACATGGTGGTTATGTTAAAAAAAAAAAAAGTCCTTACTGGTTAGAGATGTAGGCTGAAGCACTTATCAACAAATTAACGAGATGTCTGAAATCTGCTTTATATACACCAGGAAAAAAAGAGGGGAGAATAGATGAAACAGCACTGGCAAAATGCTGACACTACTGGAGCTGGGCATTTATTGTACCATCCTCTCTACTTGTGTTTGCTTGAAAATTTCCATAATACAAGGTTTGGCTCTTTGTTTTGCTTTGTTGTTTTTTACAAAAACAGGTAAAAAAGGAAGGAACTGAATCGGACCCTGCTTTATTTTTCCTTGAAATATTTCCTCCTTAACACACTGTGTTCACGCTGGCACATTAAAAATAATTCAAGGGCCGGCCAAGTGGCTCAGTTGGTTAGAGCTCATGCTCTGAGCAATAGGGCTGCCGGTTCAATTCCCACATGAGCCAGTGAGCTTGTGCCCTCCGCAACTAGACTGAAGACAACGACTTGAGCTGAGCTGCCGCTGAGCTGCCGCTGAGCTGCCGGTGGGCGGCCCGATGGCTCAGTTGGTTAGAGTACGTGCTCTTAACATCAAGGTTGTCGGTTCGACTCTCGCATGGGATGGTGGGCTGCACTCCCTGCAACTAGTAGATTGAAAACGGCGACTGGACTTGGAGCTGAGCTGCACCCTCCACAACTAAGATTGAAGGACAACAACTTGACTTGGAGCTGATGGGTCCTGGGGGAAACACACTGTTCCCCAATAAAGTTAAAAAAAAATTAAAAATGCATGTTGGCAGAGTGGGTGTAAGAGAAGGGAAAATGCCTGGTTCCATACCAAATAGTGTGCAATGAAAGTATACTAGACCTAGTGTCCATTTTCACAACCAAGGAAGTCTGACTAATTACACTCCAGCTTTCATTAAATGCACTAGGGCTCACTGTGGCATTCAAAAACTTTATGATAGAAGTACACTGCCCCCTCCCCCCACCTAAAAACTGATCAGGATCTTTAATATGTCAATATGTCAAGCTGATAATTTCCCTTCACTCCTATATTTGAAAAAAATTGGGTTTAACATCAGCTACCCCAAAATGCAGACTGCTTGTTCAACTGGGTAAAAATAAATTCTCTTGCATATGAGGCTGACTGACTCTCTAACAATATCTCAATTAATGAAAAAGAGGAACTTCAATATGACACCTAACCATCAGAAACTTGGAGACCTGAGTCATAAATACAAAGGCCTAGGCATGAATCTAGGATGAGAGGAAGAGGGTGTGCTTCGAGAAGATAGATAAAAGATGGAATGAAAATATTTCATAACTAAAATTATGCTTAAAGCCCAATATACAGTCAGGTGAGACAAAGAAAACAAAGTTAGAGAAAAGGGGATAAGCGGCTCAAAACATCATTCAAGCAAGGATGAAAGGGTGGGAGAGTGAATTGGGCTTTGGGAGGCAGCTCGCTGCCACACGGCGTGAGAAAGAACAAAGCATGAACGGGTTCCCGCAGGACCTGTGTTCCTCTGCCCCAACCAACCATAGGAACAATCTGGAAATGTGGGGTGGCTTGTGTTCCAAGACACCTCCCCAAGAAGTGCTCTGCCTCTCAGATTTCACACACCTCAGCCTCCAAAAAAGGGCTCTATTTAACTCAACACGCGGCTCTCCCCAGATTGCATTCAGGTATACAAGTCTGCCCCAGGGTCCCCACGTGTCTCCCTAGCTGTGTGAATATATGAAATCTGAATCGATGAAATACAGCTAAAGTACACAGGTCACTTAATCTAACAGAGACACACACGTCCACACTTGAGTGATTTACCTACACACAAACTGATTCCTTTCACCTAGTATGTGGAGGTGGGAAAAGGACTGGATATCAGGAAGGGAGAAGGGGGGACGTGGACGTTACCAGGGCCTGGCTCACCCACCTTCCCCTCTGTGGTCTGTTTAATTCTATCAGATCCTCCCAAGTCTTACGCTAGTAACTGACATAGTTACTAGGTCACAGAGCCGGTCTGTGGCAGGGCCCGGATTTGCACCTAGCCTCACAGCAAATCTCTCTCTCTTCCCTTGATCTTCTCGTCTTAGTGAAGACATGAGGTATCTGAGAGAAAAGGGAAAGGGACTAAGAGAAGAGAGGATGAAACAAAATCAAACCGGAGGATGAAAAGAGCAAAAGCACATTTTGTTGTGGTGGCCACTTAATATGTGTGCACTGGCAAATAGGGTGCTTGGTTATTCGACCTATTAAAACACATCGCTTAAACTACCATTACGGTGTTTATCAACAGGGTTTTATATATTATACAAAGATGTAAAAAAAAAAAAAAGCCAAGTTTCTCACAAAAGGGCTTTGCTCTTAAGGGAGGTATTGGTTAATGAAGGGTCACAGCCTGTTACTTTTTTCCACGGAGAAAACAGATGACAGTTACATTTTGGATCTGAGGTTCCATCAAATCTACTTCCCACGGCCTCATACCCAAAGCTCAGGAGAACAAATAGACACCAGCTGATCAAACACCTGAGTGCCTACGTGTGCTTAGCACCAGCACTTGCGGGAACTAGAGAAATAACACAGTCACTGCCCTTGAGGAATATACAAAACAGCTGGAGAGTAAGCTCAGGAACCTTCCAGAACAAAAGAAACTAATTACAAGTGAAAGTACCCAACGCTGACCTCGCTAAGGAGTCAGAGAAAAGAGAAGCAGGGACAGTATCTTAGAGGCATCAGGGAAGTGGGTGGGTCAATGAGATGAAGATTCTCAGAACAGATGGGGAAAGGCAAACACTTAAGGCCAGGAAGAAAGGATGAAAAGAAGCGGGGAGGGCAGGAAAAGACACTGAGTGGCAAACCAGGGCAGCACAGAAGAGATTTTAAATGCTCCTGTCGGGAAGTTGCATGATACATGAAATAAGGTTAGACAGAGAGAGTAGGACATGAAGGGCCCTTAAGAAAAAGCAAAGCAGCGCAGAACCGTATGACAGATAATAGACAGGACTGACAAGTGGCAAGTGGCCGGCAGTAGAATGCAAGATGGCCTAAAGGGACGAAAGATGTAAGAAAATGACAAGTATACTCTGGTCTCTCCTTCCAAAGAGAAGAGGGCTGAGGCTGGAACGATGATGACAGTGCTGGGAGAGAAAGGGGCAGAACTGCCTGACCTGAAGGCGCAATCTAAAGGTTGTGTCTGCTAGGAATCCAGATGGTGAAGAGGCTTCTGGGAGAACGGTGCCACTGAGAGAATGAGAAAATCGGGGAGAGTAGGTGGGTGAAGGGAGAACCATGTGACCAATTTGTTGTGATGATCAAAAACCCAAGTAGAAATGGGCCTGAACAAGGTTATGGCTTGTGGGATGTTTACAGAAAGTTGTGGTGCCTCTCCCACCACGTGTTCCAACTAGTCAAAATGACAGCTGTCCTCAGGCGAGAATGGATCAGAGATAAGTCCTCCCCTCACAGGCAACTGTTACCAGGATCTATGTTTCAGAAGATCGGCTCTCACGGTTTCTTCTCTCACAATTTCCGGTCACAGCGCCCTGACCATTTATTTCTCTGCCATGGGCTCTCCTACACACACTTCCATTTGATTCTCTAGCTCCTTTCTTTTTCCTTTATATCATTTATTAAGGGGCCATTAACATCTGGAGGGGGAAAGCTGTCCTTGAAAATGTTTAAGTTTTCAAATTTGTGTTTTACCTTAGAAATTTCAAAATGAACTGCTCTAAGCCAAGCACCCAGAATCACACCTCCTATGCTAAGCTCCTCTCCGTGGGACGCATCACTGTGCTGAGCATGAGCGAGAGCACAGACCCTTCAAAGCACAACGGACTGGAATGTCCTTCACAGATTAAACTCGCCTCCCTACAAGTCAGGCGCAGTAGCCCCAGGGAATGTTTTTGGCCGAGACTGGAAAGACATCTTCAAGGACAATCATCTCCACAAAACATTCCAGGATCCAAGTGTTATTGGAGAGGGGCCGTGGTCTGATCCAAAGAGCACCAAACTCAAGAATCAGATCTCTAAGCTAACTGTGTAAGCTGAACTTCTCTGAGTCTGATTCCTCACCCTCCAAAGGGGATTGAGGGAGGTGATTTCTCAACTCACTGAAGGTATAACATTCTGTTCCTGGGCTCATATCTAACAAAAGAATGCCCTTTAAATGCTGCAAATGCCTGTTGAAAAACCTCCTCTTCAATTTTGCTTGTTTACCATTTTTTAATTCAAATGAATTAATGAGAACAATAACAGGATTTCTTAATGTTATCAGTATAATGACCTCAAAACAAAAGACAGTTTTTCATGAAATCAATCAAAATGCCATTAACATGTTTGATACCCACAGTGTACCTATTTACACTAGGCACTTTCTACCTAAACAATTTTCTGGCAATACGCTCTCGGTTAAAACAATCAAGGGCAGTAAGGGGACTGAGAGGCCTTTTCTCCAAGTCTTTCTCCTCCATCACGGGACCCCGGGAAATTAGGACTCGGACACACCTGTCAATCCCACAGGCTACCATCTGCCAAACTCTCGGCTGTCACATGCTGAGAAGCTACCTATAGTTCTGTTCTGACTTGAACAGTTTATCTCTTTCCTCACTCTGAATGAACTAAAAAGAGCACTTTCAAAGTAACTCCATTACACTGTTTTTCCTCATGAAAAAAATAAAGGTAAATTCAGTACGGAGACTTATGTCATACTATTAACAATTAGTCAGAAAAGTGGCAAATGACACCACACAAAAATCACTAAAGACTTAACATTCTAGTTTCTTTCTAATTCTGGAAGGGAAAACGGTTGAACAGAATTCATTTTCAGATTTAAAAATATTTTCTAACAACTCAAAAGAAACTTACTAATGCCTTGAAACAAAAACAATTTAAAAATGAGTTAATTTTAAAAGGATGGGGGGGGTTCTGAATTTGAATTTCAAATTCTTCTGTAAATGCATGCATAAAATTGGCAGTGCAAACTTTACCACTTTGAAAAGTCAAGTAAGAAAAACAAGGAAGTTGAACTGTAGACAAAGTACCTCTTTACTAAATCTAGTGTGTGCAGACGAGACCATCTTTGCCTCACACTTATCAGGTTTGCATCAAGCTTTTAAAATTGCAGTTAACATTTTTGGAAAACATAACGAACGTGAAGGTTATGGTGCTTTACCCTGGGACCCCCAGATTCCGCTTCCACCCCCCGCCCCCCACACTTGCTGCCTTTCAGCCTCCACTACCAGGCAAATAATTCAAAGGCTGGCCAGTAGCCTGTGTTCTAGGTACAGGGGAAAGACAGCCAGGTCAAGTCTTTCTAGAATCTGAACTATGAAATGTGACAAGAATTGGTCACTTAAAAACTGGAAGAACGTAAGCAAACACAAAGTGGAAATGCGGCCACAGGGGGGTTTTGACCAGAGAGAAAACTCAGTGAGCTGACACCACAGGGGAGGGAAACCCAGGAGTGAGCAAGGCAGCCAGTTGCTGCTGGGGGTGAACAGCTCCAGCCTGTGGAGGGAGGCGGGGGCCCACAGGGTGAACGAGGTCCCAGGGACAGAGGCAGAGGCCCACAGGGTGCAATCCCATGGACAACTGCCGCCCAGGCCCCCAGCACTGCCAGGAACCACCCTCCCAAGAGGGCTCTGGGAGCTCAGCCCATCCCAGCTGCATTCCTGGATTTCTGCGCCATTCCTATCACACTGCATGTGTTCCCACTAACAGGGCCCCTTCTCAAGCTCACTGGAATGGGTCTTTGCTCTGTACGACCTGCAGCCAAACCAGCACACAGAACCCGCAAACAGGAAACCAGCCTTTCGATAAGCCATTCACGTAGAATACTGAACAGTCCTAGTATTTAAGGGAAATACAGAACTAACAAACACTGCCCTACAAAGAATAGACAAAAAAAACCCTCACACCTGACAGAAGGGGCGTAAGAGAACTTTCTGAGGGGGTGGGTGGACAGGTTCTGATTCTTGACAGAGATGTGGGTCACTCTTTTGTCAGAACCAATCAAACTGTACCCCTACCATGTGACTATTTTACTGTATGTAAATTATACCTCAATTTAAAAAAACACACAAACTTCCTCAATCTAAATTGTTCCCTTGAGAGGACTTGAGTTTTTGTTTTGTTTTTCAAAACTAGATTGATCATAAACAGTGCAGAGCAGATGCCAGATGCAAAAACACCCAAGTTTCAATTCATACATAGAACAGAAACAGGTAACATTCATCCACATGTTCAAAGTCAACAGTAATGGCTAACTTTGAGAAGGGGGTGGGAGGGGGGACTGGGAAAGGCCAAGTGGGACTTCTGACTGGGCTGGTTTGCTCTAGTTCTCGATCATGGTTCAGTTTGACATTTTCATTACGGTTTATTCATGACAGAAACCATTTCCTGTATGTATATGACACCTTAATAGTAACACAAAAGAGAAGAGAAAGAATACCCTATAGTAATCTAAAAGTGATGGGAAACGGGTTTGTTTTGCATCTAGTGAAATGCTAATTTCCAGCCAAACTCTTCAGGTAAATAACAATGACTTTAATTAAGACTTTAGATGCCCCATCCATGGAATTCCAATGTGACTCATGAATTTGACATTGGCCGGAAACTCATTCAACAGCCGTCAGAAAGATGTACATTAGGCTCCATCCTACAGTGCTCTGCAGTATGTGAAGTGAGCCGCCCCCCCCACACCCCCCCACACCCCCGTAACCAGAGCGCTCTTCCAAACAAGTGGCAGAGGGAAGAAACTGCTCTCCACATCCTTTTTCTTCTTGAACGAAGAGCAAAATGCAGAGGAGGAAGTATTTAGTCAGAATCCCACTTCTGTTTTCAGAGGGAGTATTAACTCAAATTCATACATTACCCTGAGGTGCATTTTTTAAAAACAAAGTGCAGATTTTGACTTTCAGAGACTTAAAGAGTTTAAAAACATTTTGCAAAATCTAGCTCCATATGCATAAAAAAAAAACAGCATAAGTACAAATGAAGCAATGGAGACAATAAAATAAACATCAGTTAACAGATCATCAAATCCAAATATTTAAAAAACATAAGAAGGAAAAGAGTAACTGAAATGTTGAGTAAGTACTTACAGCCATAATTAATTCAAACGGATGTTTATACACCCTCACGGGTGACTGGTATTTTTGCACCATGATTGTAATATAACAGCAATCCTCTCACACCTGCAAAATACAAACATGTGATAAATAACCATGATGTGGAAAAAAGTAAGTCTATTTACACATCATACCATCGTCTAAGGGTAGAAAGGAACCAATAGGTCATTAATTCTATGCATACAAAAACCAAAATAACACCTAGTTAGCCAAGGGCAGGGGATGGTAGTAAGACAGTGAGAAGGTGAAGAAAGCCAGTTGCAAGGAGGGAAACTGCCCTGGCCTGAGGCCTGGGGAACGCGTTTCCACCTGCCTTGCTGGGCCTCTCTAAGGGCTGCCCAGAGTTAACAGTCCTTTCTCGCAGTGAAATGTTAGGATTTGATGATTCTGATAACTGATACAATTGGTTCTTGAATCATTTTCTCCCCAACAACTTCTACTAGAAGCCAAATTAAAATGGTGGCACTTCCAGATATTTATTTTGGAGGCACACAAAAATTAACAAGTGGAAAAAAATACTATTGGATCTCAAATGATGGAATACTCCTCAAAAACCAGCATCCAAGGAAAACTGTCAATCCCCACTTTCTAACTGCGCAGACTACGATTTCAGAGGCCTGTCTTCAAAGGGCAAAGACAACTCGAGTTCTCGCCAGAGGCTCCCCTGAAGTTTCCAGTCTCAAAGAGCTGTAACATCCGTGTAAGTCATCAATTAAACGCTGGCGCCTACTTCACACGTCAAGGAATTCACACTCCCGTCCCAGCCTACGTAGGTTTTCTGAAAACATTTTTATTTGGAGTCCCCTGTGGGACTTCCTTATTTAAAAATGAGGAAAAAAATAAATCCAAAGAGCCTACCTGTCCTGCAGAGAATAATCATTAAGAATGTTAGTTTATGCTGAGTGTGGTGAGAGGACACTCAAAAGTACAAAATGGAATATCCTCAAGGAGCCCAAAGTCTAGCTGTAAAAAAAACAAACAAAAAAAGTTACGAAAATAGATTTTATTTCAGAAGATTCCTATCTATAGGGTAACATTTAAACAGGTCTGAACTTTCTCTGGTGTGTGTGTTTAGCATCCCTCTCTGAAGGAACAGGTTATGGTGGAAAGCAGCACTCTTGCGACAGTGTGAAAAAAGCTAAATAACTCTGGGTGACCTCAAGCAAGTGCCTGGACTTCGCTGGAACTCAGTTTCACCTCCGTAAAATGCGGATTGGGGTGAGATAATCTTGAAAAGACTTCCAGCTCTACAATCATTGAGACTCGGCCCAACTCCTGAGTTCTCCACCACACTCCAGTGGAAGAGGCCTCATTAATCTTGATTGCGGGGCTGGCGGGTCCTGGTGCGCTGGGACCGCATTCTGTTTAGTTTTGCAAAGCACAGTAGGAATTCAATAGTCTTTTCAAAAATTTTTAACCGGGAAAATTATTTTAGGCTATCTCCCCGATAAGGGGGAGGGTGATTAAGGGGTATAAAAAGCGGTGGGGGTGGGGGGATGTAAAGAGCAGATGCTCGCTTAAGACACTGCAACATCCATTGCGGATTCCACAGCCCGGCAGGACCCGAACTGACTACGCTCAAGAACGTGCTAATTCACGAGCTTCTGAACTCCTGCCAGTTTCCAGCTTCGGATGCTCTGGTCCAGAGAAACGTCCTACGTGGGAATCCGGAGTTAAAACGGCCAAGCGGCATCCTGGCCCGGGGCAGCCTCTATTGCATGACAATTGGTCCTTAAACATTAGCCGATGGCCAAACCCAGTGAGTCCATCCCGAGGACGCTCGAGGGGCGGCCGGGCCCTCGGATCGGTCAGGAGGTCCAGCGCAGCGGCTCCAGCGTGGCCGCAGCCCCGGCCGACCCGGGGAGGTGCGCCAGGGATGGGCTCGACCCCAAACTCTGCTGCCCGCAAGGAAGGGTTCGGGTGTGGGAAGACCGGCGGGGTGGGGGCGGGGACGGGGCGACCGATACTGTAGGAGCGGCGAGGGGGGCGGCGGGCCCGGGACGGGAAGAGGGCCGACCTGGGGCTCCGGGCCGAGGGACCGAAGGGAGCCGAGGGGGCCGGGAAGGGTGGGCCGGGCGTGGAGGCGGCCGCGAGAGCCCCGCGCCTCCGGGAGGGGTCGGGCCGGGGGCGCGCTCGGAGCCCGCGGCGGCGACGCGCACCTACCTCTGTCAGAAGGACCCGGCCTGGGACGCCGGGCGGCGGGGGTCGCTCATGCCGGCGAATCCACTGTGCCGTCGCCGTCCCCCTGCCAGCGGCCGCAGCTCCACCGCCGGTTCCGGGGAATGGGCCGGGGGGGCGGGAGCGGGAGGGGCGCGGCGAGGCTCCAGTGGTTGTTACGGGTGACGGGGAGGGCGGGGCCGGCAGCCGGAAGCGGCACGCGTGCGCGAACGCTGCCGAGGGGGCGGAGGCGGGCGCGACGGTGGTTGCTAGGGAGGGGGGAGGGGTGACCAGCGGGGCCAGGCCGAGCTGCGCAGGCGCCAACTCCAGGCTGGCGGCGGTGGGAGGAGCTCGGAACAAGGGTCGGCTCTTACGTAGGGCTGGTCTCGAAGAAGGCCGCTGGCCGCGCCTCGTTTGCGTCACGGGGCGGGGACATGGTGAGGGGCGGGGCGAGACCCAAAGTGGGCTGCGCGCGAGGGCCGAAAGTAGTTCGGCTGAATTGGAGCTGGGAAGCCTGCGAGGTGTCAGGACAGCTGGGGCATTCCAGCGAGGCCGCTCGCCCTGAGGCCCTGCCCCCAGTCTGATCGGCGCAGGAGGTCCCCCCCGTGCTTCCTCATTTCTTGTTGACTACTCAGTGCCCTGACCACATTCTAGCCGAGTAATGCCGATGAGGCAAGCGCCAGGACTGGGGAGGAGGTGGGTGGGACCCAGCAGCATCCTGTCAACAAGTCCAGGCTGTGGGGTGAAACGAAGACGGCACTTAGGGCCTGCCTTTTGGGGAGATGAGGGCTGCATTTCAGCGGGAGAGCCGCGGTTCCAGCTCCAATTTCAAGCACAAGTGTGACACACACCGAGACATTTAGGGGTCCTGAAGAGGAGCTAATGACTCGAGGGGGCACCACGCACTTCCACCCACACTGCAAGGCTGGTTTTATAACCAGCGTACAATTTCTCCATCAATGTGACTGTTGTTCCGTTCACATTCGTCACCTGGGTGGCTGTACATTTGATGCTGCCCCGGCGCAGGATATTTTTGGAACTGTTTTGGAATTTCCTTCAGGGCCACTTTACCAGTCTCACAAGAAAACCATTCATTACTTGATCACACTTTTTCAAGTTAAATCATCGTTTTCCAGCTTGATCACCCACACTGCTCACTAGACACAGCTCGGACTGGCTTTTTGCCTGTTTGTAATATCACAACCACTTTCAAAAGATGCTTTGAGAAAGGGACAACCCAGGAGTGATGAGCCTACTGATAAGAGTAAACAGTAGCACCTATGAAATGGTCTTGCCAAAAATTGACCCGATCTGATAAGCCTCTAGAGGTAACTACCAATTTACAAGAAAGAGAGAACAGAGGAATGTGCCAAATGGCACCATGTAACGACTGTGGGAAAGTATATGACAAACATGTTCCCTGTCAAAACTCCAAAGGAAAAAAGGGGGGAAGGACCAACATACGGATTAAGAGATTGGGGAATTCATTGAGCCATATACTTGTGATTTGTATGCTTTTTTCTATATATGTTATACTTCATTAAAAAAAATTTTTAAAGGCGAGATAACCAACCAAATGCAATATATAAACTATCTCCATCTTGATATTAACCAATAAAATAGTACAAAAATTCGTTTCATCAAACAGTGAAGTTTAAACACTGAACACATAATGATACTAAGAAATGATTACTTTTTTAGGTGGGATAATGGTATTATGGCTAATATTTTTAAAGAAGCTTTATCTGACGTCAGGATGCTGTATCAAGAGCCCACTCACACCCAGACACTGACACTGTAGCCTGTCACATCTTCCCCATCAGGATTAACCTGAACTGGGGACACTGTTACTGGTCCCTCTGGCCCCATCTTCTCCACTGCTCTTAGCGCCATATTAGGAGTCATCTCAAGGAAAGCGTGGGAAGTTGTTGACACCAAGAGGATGGGGGGTATGGATTAAGGAGAGGGTCAAAGCAGGAAAGACATTAGGAGGCAAGTGACAGTCTTAGCTAAAATTTCAGGCTGCAGAGCCCAACCTCTTCCCCACAACAGCAAAACAAAAAGGAGATAAGTCTGAATGATCTCTTTGTAAGTTACTAAGCGTCAAGGTCAGTTACGTATCTAGGCTGTGCTGAGAGGTCCAGTGGCACTTACTTCTTCCTCTCTGGTGGCCCTATCCACCCTGGCATTTGTGCTTCACAGTTTGGTCAGTCAGGACATGGTCTCCTCCATTCTGGAAGACACGACTTTCTCATTTGGTGGTAAAGGGTTAAAAAACAGCCTTGCAAGACATGACAGATTCTCCTGACATGGGCCACTTGGCGAAGTCTCCAGCATGGAAAAGTACAGAAGATATAGGTTACCCAAAGGCACAATTTCCTAATTGAGCTCTGGCGGTCATCCAGTGGCCGTGAGCTCGTACCATTGCATCATTCCCAACCTGGGAAAACTTCAGGCTACGAAGCCAGGTCTGCAAAAGTTATCATCCAGCCTTCGATGTTTCTAAAATATTTTATTTCTGTCTGGAGAGGCAAAGCTCCCCGTATCTTAATTGTTTTCTCTGCCTACCAGTCTTCCCTATTCCAGGGCACCCTTCAAGCTGCTGGCAGAATTCTCTTTCAAACACACAAACACACACGCCTTCACGCCAAAACTACATTGATGACAGAAATAAAGGTAAGCTTCAAAGCCTGCCACCCGAGGCCTTCTACAAATCTTGTTCCCAGCTTTCCTTTGTCCAAAATGATTTTATTTCCACATCCACTTTACCTGTTCACTTATTCATCCCTTTGTTAACTCAGCAAACAATTATTCAGTCCCTGGATTTTTTCAGACACTATTAAACATAGGTGTGTGGGAAGATGCGCTACATAAAAGCAGATTGGCCTTCGGATGCTCAGCCGGCTGCACAGGACAGCGAACGATGAAAACGCAGCCTGCCGAGTTCTGTAGCGCACCCCTCTCCCCCAAAGCTTTTCCTTCACGTCCTTTTTCTATATGCCTATGCATTTGGCACCTCCATTATAAGGCATACTTCCTTAAATGAGATTGTACAAGAATCAGGTCTGTCTCTCCCATCGAATTGCTTGGGTCCTGAGACCATATCTACTCATTTTCTTCTACCTATCATAGCACCTGGCACTTTCCAGAACCCTATTAAATACTGAATATTGGTTGGGTTGTTTGGATTGAAGTGATGAGCCTTAGATTAGGCCTTTATTCTGAGGGATCAAACACGATCCATCCCACGGACTGAGCTGAAGCATCCTTGGGGGTGATGCTCTCAACCTGTTCTGTCCCCTGTGTCACCAAGCTGGGACATGGAGCTAGGGAAGCAGCCCAGATGAAGAGGCGTGCTGCAGTGTGCCTTGGGAAGCAGCACAGCACTCATCTGATGAGATCTAGGACGACCAAGGATGACCTGAGGCCTTTCAGCTTCCGGCTCAGAGAAATAAAAATAGCCAACCCAATCACACTTCTTTCTGGTTTGTTTCACAAAATAGCGTCCTCGCTTCTCCTACAATGATGCAGCTGCGCGGCAGTTTCCTAGGCCAGATCCGGACTTGGGTTAGCAAGTCAGCAATTTGTCCCCAGGCTGCCCCACTGCCAGTCACACAAGCTGGAGGTGGGGCTGACCTGCAGAAGGAATGAAGTGCTAACAAGGGACAGACTGAAGGTCATATCACGAGGGGGGGGGGCTGGGTGAGGAATAACAAGCAGAGAGCGCTAAATCCAATTGGTAAAGCAATTTCCCCAACGGAAGAGAGTCCTCCTTCATCTTCAGTTCTGTGGACAGAGACTGGACCATACAGGGAGGAGACAGACAGGAGTCATTAGAGCCCAGAGCTCCCCCACTTTCTTCTTGACATGCGTGAAAAAGAGGGCCGCCTCTGACCCTGAAATCTCCTGTCATCCCAAATGCTTCTGACCATGGGGGGAGTGTTTCAGTTCAATTCCTTATTTGGGGTGCATCCCACAGCCAGGGATCCTACAGCTCGGCCTTCAGAATGTTTTGTGACCACCCTTGGAGACACAAATGTGCTCATTTCACACCTGGCTGAAAATTCCATCTCTCACCCCTTCCCACCTTGGCAGGGCCTGTGTGCCTGGTTGAGCCTTCTCAGTAGCTTGAAGTACCTTTTAGGATTTTTTTTTCTTCCAAGGGGAAAAAAAAAGGCTTGTCTTAAATTGGACGTTGATGAGATCTGATGTCAGAAAACCTGTGTCAAGGGGTTGTTAAGCTTAGACAGAAAAACATTTGTGAAAACACTTTGTAACCAGTTAGGCTCTGTGTAAATGCTTCCCACAGCCAGGCACCCTACAGCTCGGCCTCCGGAATGCTCTGTAAGCTTAGGTTATTATTATCATGCCTCTTCCTCTGGTTGGTTACTGACATCATCCTCTATTTATTTAAATAAGTTCATCACCTTCTTAAATTTCCTCTAAACAGAAAAATACTAGGAAGAGTGTTGGTCAAAAGACCAGTCCTCACTTGAATGGTTGTAAGCACAAGCCCACTGAAAAAATATGGGGGTCTTTGTTGGTAAACTACCTTCTGTAACTACAAGTTCCATAGGCCTTGAAGGGGGTCAGGGGACACACGCAGAGATGGTCACCTTGCTTACCTGGGCACAACAGTCTCCGCCACCCTCCAAGTTCAGAAAGCTCACTTGACTAAAGTGCTGAAGTGTGAAAGCATAACTGATCCTAACAGGGCCTGAGCCTGCTGCCCTGCTTTCCATGGTGGCCTTTGCCAGGTGCTGGGCTCGTGCCAAGGCATGACCCACATCTGCCTCCAGGACATCAGCGGGGGTTCTACTGCTCCCCAGAATTTTCAACCCCTCTGACGCAAAACCGAGAGCCTGCATGACCTTCCTCACGACCTTCCTCCGTACCCCCAGGGACACAAGGCACACCTTTGAACTTGACACAGAGGCTCAGGAAGCACCCACGCTGGCGCTGGCGTGCTGGTTTCCTGGGGCTGCCATAACAGACTGCCATAAACTGGGGAACTTAAGACAACAGAAATATATTCTCTCGCAATTCTGGAGGCAAGAGGTTCTGGAGGTGAAATCAAGGTGGAGGCAGAGCTGCGCTCCCTCCTGAGGCTCTAGAGGAGGATCCTTCCGGCCTCCTCCAGTTTCTGGAGGTGTCAGGCGTCCCCTATGTCAGGGCTGCATCACCCCAGTCTCCGCTCCCGCTTTCTCTGTGTCTCTGAGTGTCATACCTCTCTCTCCTTCTCTGTGAGGACACCAGTCATTGGATTTAGGGCCCAACCTAAATCCACCATGATCTCAACTTAATTACATCTGCAAAGACCTATCTCTAAATAAGGGCATATTCACGGCTACCCAGGGTCAGGACCTGGACACATCTTTTGGGGGCCACCATTCCACCCTCTACAGCTGGTTAGAAAACAAACTCCCGTTGGGGGAGAGGGGGCACGCTCCTGCTCGCTCGCTTTCACTGGCATCCACTGTTTCATGAAGTAGAGAAGAAGGTGCCCACAACCCACAGGGTGGGCCCCCAGCTCTCTACGGGGGCGTGCTCTTGCCTGACTCCTCCCCCAACCAGTGTGGCCTCTAAGGAAACTGAGGCCAAGGGAAGGACAAGGCAGGCCTGCTGTCCACTTTGTAGGCCCCAGGCTCTGAGAAGCCTGAGGACAAGGACGTTGCTGTCATTGGTGGCCAGCGGCGGCCTCTGCGTCAGGCTGGCCTTGCTCAAAGGTTCGTCACGTCTGGAAAGGAGCTCCACACAGGGAGCTGCTGAGGCACACAGTGGGCTTCTCTGGGGACCAGCCCTGGCAGCTCAGAGGAGACATCCAGGAACTCCTGGCCACGCAGGGAAACCGAGGCCTGAGGAGTCCTGGTTATTTAATCGCTACAGAGAATTCAGGACTTAGAGCCAGTTGACAGTGCCTCTTTCCCCATATGACATCTAACTATGGTGCCCTATTTAATTTAGTTACAATTAAAAACAGCTCCCTCTGTTACATACCAACTGTACCAGGCCTGACCCTAGGCACTTTACATGCGTCACCACCGATCCCCCTAAGAGCCCATTTTACAGATGGGGACACCAAAGTACACTCAGGGTAAGGCACTTTCAGGGTAGAGAATCTGAGCCTAACGCTGTTTGATTCGTGTTCAAACACGAGTGTTTCTGTTGCATTAACTTCTCTGTGCTTAACACACAGTTTTTCCGCTTGTTTGTTCTTTCTTCCAGTTCACCAGTTTCAAGACTTGTATGTCCAGGTGGCATGGTGAAAATCCCATTACCCACAAACACATAAGGCATGCAGATGCCCAGGTGATAGCCAACTGGCCGTAGGTGCCTGGGTATTCTCGGACATTCTGCTGAGCAGGCAAATCAAGACCATATCTTACCTTAAAATATTTCCATATGGCCCCTGTGAAGAGGTTGAATTAACTTGACTCATAAATTCTTTAAATAGCAAGTGGCAATAACCTGTATGACTTTTTAATGGTCCATGTATTCTTCCACCCGTTTATTGTTCTGAGATGTAGAATAATAGAGCTCCGGAGTGCCTAGCACATGACATAATGGAGAAGGAAAAAAAGCCTGCAACTTCCAAAGCTAGGGATTAAGTTCAAGTTTTAGAATGCTGAATTAAAGATACGCTTAACTTGGTGAAAATAGTAAAGTGTTTTTTTTCCTTTCTTTTTCTCGTCTTCTTTAAATCCACGTATGCTTATGTCCTAGCAGCAGAGACTGCTAGGTCAATTGGATCTCAATACAAAGTAAAGCTTATTTTCTGATGGAAGACACTGAACCCACTGTCTAAATTTCGGCATCCCTTGCTTCAAACAGTTAAGCAACTGTACGGCAAGCTGAAAGGAACCAATGAGTGCCCTGAAGCTGGTTCCAACTTGCTAAAAGGAAAGCTAAGAAAGTTTATGGACTCAGGAAAACCCAAGGTGCCTCGAAGTGGCTTCTCTTCCCACGTGTTTCAGATTTGCAATGCTGGGATCCACGTCACCTTCAAGGGCATTTCATTCATCTTGGCCAAGTCCTTAAATGTTTATGTCTGCAACAAATAATGTCTGATAAAAGCATAGCACTTTTCACGGCTAAGGACAAAACTGAATTTGGAGCCACGACAGCTTAAGAAAGGACCTCATTAGCCTGGTCAGTGGTCTGGCTCCTGTGATGCGTGTGACAGGCACACCTGAAGAAGTTCAGGCCCCATGACTGCCAGGTGAGACCTGTTAGGTTCCTCATGTCCCTAGAGATAGAACAGTATACTGAAGCAGAAACCAGACAGGGTTTTGTTCCTGCTTGGGCCGCGATTACTTTCCATTAGCAGGAAGGTTTCAAAATGGAGGGAACCCATCAAACCAGCTCCCATCAGAGCCCTCGACTGCGATTCTAACCACAAGAAGGGTCATTTTTAAATTTAAAAAAATCAATGTAATTTTTTAATTGTACAATAATAGACGCCACAGCAGACGGCCTGCACAGCACCCATTTCCCCACACCTTTCCCAAGCCCCCGACTTTGTCAGGAGCCCCCACCCCCACCCCCTACACGCCGGGGCCTATGGGGAGCTGGCCTCTGCCCCAGCTCCAGCAGGCAGACCAGGTGCGTCTAAGGCATCCCTTCTCCCAGGAACTGATTTAGGAGTGAGCGTGAGACCCACAGGAAAGTCAGCAGGGGATTCTAGAGGGGTTCCTGCACTCTGGAAAATGAAACACTGAAAAGGAAGGCGCCATTTCTGTGTCCGAACGCTGTTGTGTCCACTCTGATTCCTGGGGCTGCTACAGCTGTGGGGTGCCCATGAGGGGAACCAGGCTTCAATGGGTGGGGGGGTGCTGGGGCCACAGAGAGGAGGGGTGCAAGAAGCAGAGTGGGTCTTCGGTGTCACCTCTGTCCCTGACACGCCTGGGGCCTCCTTCTTTGCCGGACTTGCAGCCATGTGAACTCATCAGTGTCCTTATTGTGTAATCCAGCTTGCGGAAGTATGTTCTGTTCCTTATAGCTAAAAGCAACCTAAGCACATGCTCATTTTAGGATCATGTTTAAATGCAGAAGTGCATAAAGAAGAAAATGAAAATCACCTTACCCAATAACCACAATTTGTGTTTTGTTGCTTTCCCATTCTCCTTAAGCCACCAATTTGGTGGTGCTAATTGTGATATGTAATTACATACGTAATGCACTGGCTTTTCGTAAAACATGCAAACAGCACAATTGCTGCATGCAGAGAGTAAATGGCCCCTATGAGCCTGTCCTCTCGGTGTGGCCTCTGTGCAGCTGGTCACCTATCCCGGGAATTCCCCCACTGTACCAGGGTTTTCTCACGAATGGGCTGTTCCTGACTGACAGTGAGTGGCCAGTAACATTCCAAGCCCATAAATAGGTAGACTGTGGTGTGACTCAAGCCAGCTGACTGTCTGGCTCTGAAGATGGGAAGCCGGGAGGAACCGGGAAAGGAGTCTCCACGCCCACCGCAAGCAGGGCCGGCCCACCCAGAGTAACAACGTGGAGACAGCCTGGGCTTTGAGTTTGCACGAAGCATCTGGGTTTGCAGTCCTGACTCCCCACTGAAGGCTGTGAGGCCTTGGGCCGATCCCTTAACCACTCTGACCCTATTTCCTCATCTGTGAAATGGGAATGAAATGGCTAACAGAGCTGTGGCAAGCAGTATGGATAAAGCACACGGTAGGGCCTCAATAAATGGCGGTAATCATTATTCAGTGTTTTTGCCAACTTCTCCTATCTCTTTCTGGACTATTCTACCACTTCCTGAACGTCTCTTTTCCCCGCCCCCTGCTGTCCCTGCTCCATTCGCATTAGCCAGGGGGTTCTTAGTTGCAGACAACAGGATCCAGTCCAGCTAGTTCAAGCCAAAGCGGGTTATGAAGGGGCAGAGAGTTCACAGAATTGTTGGGAGGGCCGGAACGGGGATGCAGGCCCTAGGCTTGCGTCCAGGGACTGGAACTGAAGCCTGGCTCACAGCGGGAGCCGCCACCTCACCAGCATTAGGAAGCTGCCAAGTCAGGATGTTGCTTCCTTGGCTCCTGTCTCAGAACCAAGCTCGCTCTGCCATCCGCCATGCCAACAAAACGATGCCCTGTTCCTTGTCCTGTCTCCACAGAAGTCGGTTCTGAGTCAGTCTCCTGCAGGAGCCTGGGGCTGTCGAATCTAAATCACACATCTGAACCCCAGCAGGTTTTCTGTTTCTATGCTGGAAAGGGGATACCTACAATCTGGAAATCTGATTACAGTCAGAATGTGGAGAGAAGGCTTAAAACGTCTGGGGCAGCCAGCCTCAGGCTACGGGTGGGGAGTAGGCCAGGACGCATGCTCAGAAGCCATGTCCCTCTGTCCTTGTCCATCAGACAGAGATGGCACACTCCTCAAATCCCTAGCTGAGCTCAGAAGTGAGAGGCAAAGCCAGGTGACCAGCCATCCATTTCTGGAGCACACAGTTCGTGTGTCCTTCACAGTTCACTTTTAAGAAGGTGTTTGGGATGGGGTTCGGGGCACAGTATCCCAAAATATGGCATACTGAAAATTTTAAGCTGAAAGCGTTTAAAAAAACAGCAGAAGCAGGAAGGTCACTCTGACCTTCCCCGCTCCTCCCCTGAAACAGGTCACAAAACCCTCTCTACACCCAGAGGAAAGGAGCGTCCTCATCAGAGGGTCACCAGGAAGAGTTCAAACAGGCCTTACTCAGCAGCCCCCCACCCCTACCCCTCCCCCTCCCTGCCATTTACTGCGCTTGACTTCTAGATTGACCTCTCAGATTCCTCAGCGACGGCCCACTCCTCATGAAGCCCAGCACGAAACACTCAGGCTCAACTGTTTCCTCGCGCCTTCATTCCCCTAGGGAGGCTCCCGTGTCACATAAAACTTATATTCGATAAATCTGTATGCTTTTCTCCCTTTAAGCTGTCCTTGTCAGTTTAATTTTCAGACCCAGCCAGGGACGCAAAGAGAGTCAAGGAAAACCTTTTCCTCCCCACGCTTGTCAACTCTAATCTCCAGTTGGTGAAATCGCAGGCAGTGTAACAAACGAGCTGAAATTGTTTTCGGTACAATAAAGGAAAATACTGTTAGGCAGGGCAGGCGCAGCCTAGGGTCAGTGCAGCCTGAGAATTCCCCAGGCTCAGGTTCCTGAAGCTGCCTCTGTTTTTCTAAGCTGGGATCCAAACGTATCTGTGCAGGCCCTAATTTTCCTACTAATCAGAGCCTTTGCACCGGGGTGAGGGAGCAGAAGGTGTGAGCACAGATTGGTGGGTGGTGACCCGGGGGTCACACATACAATAGAAGCATCAACTGCTGGAGTGTAAAGGCCCTTCCAGGCAAGCGGCCCTCTGCTTATGGATGAAGACGTTATTAATTACCTGCGATGGTAGATGACATTTGCAGTCACTCAGCATACATGATTTTGTGGAATACTTACTAGAATAATATTCTGTAAGAATACAGATAAAAGAAATGTTGCTTCTTGCACTGCCAGAGAGCTGGCATCCTTGACAACGTCCCAGTCTGCCCTCTCATAGGGACACCTGCTGTATTCTGAGCTTTTCCCCCAGCTACTGTGGTGATGTGAGACATCCTTTCAGATCCTGGACGAAGCAGGTACTTGATCCAGGGTGGGACGGAAGCCTGGGACTCACCCAGGACCCCTAAGGAATGGGGGCCGAGTGACCTTCTAGACTGTGCGTTCCTCCCCCAGTCAGAGTGCAGAGCTCACTTTCTTGGAGGTCAGGCTGGCTCTTGGGACCTACTCAGGAAGACAGCAAAGCCAGGGCTGCTGGCATCTTGCTGGAGGTGGTGGGTACTTACTGGAAGGTACTAGTTCCTTCTTTCCCGTTCTAAGCCCCCTGGAAGTACCCTGCCAGTCAAATCTGTGCTCCTTGCATAGGAGGCAATGCTAATGGCAGCTAAGTATAGATGGCAGCCTCTCGGTGTGCCGCCTGCATGCATGCCTGCACGCACATTAGAACAATTACAGGAAGGAGGCTTCCGTGCTGCATAATTATAACCTTGACCTAGGAAAGCATGATCTTCTCTGGCTGGGGCCAGGGCTGTCCTTAGGCTTAATGGCATTCCTGGACCGGCAGCTGGAAATGCTGTCCTTTGTTACCTTTGGACTCAGTGGCGCCCAGACTGTATTACATAACAGAGAAGTGTCCATTGTCACTTAGAATGTGTGGGGCTCAAAGGACAGTCCTACATGGGTGGAGATTAATAGGCCTCATTTAATGAGTCACACTCCTTTCCTGTTCTATCCTTTATAATTAGGGTGACAGGCATGCCAGTTGGCCCCAGACAGTTTCAGTTGATGCTTATTGATTCAAGGTAATTATTAATGACGCCCCCTTTCACTCTCAGAGGTGACCTGGTTGGGTGAAAAATGTTAGGATCTCTGGTTTGAATCCTTGAGGACCAGGTGGGGGACAAAACCTCTAGAGGAGCGCCCCACCCCCACCCACCCCCAGAGC
>NW_017731437.1:1932863-1933795 GCF_001890085.2 Hipposideros armiger | reverse complement strand
AAGTAACACCCAGATGCAAAGGTCAGAATCAGTTCACCTTCCCCTGGCTCTGGGTGCAGGGTTTGCTCAGGTGTTATTACACTCTCCTAAGACTGCCTCGTACAGGGGTCCCTCGGGCACACCGATCCCCTCCGGCAGAGAGCCCCCAAAATGCACCTTACATCCATGCGAACTGTTGTAGGATTTAAAAACAGGTACGAGTCAAAACTTTTTCACCCCTGTCTTTCCCTTTTCTTACCACACAGTGAAAGACTTCCAAACAGGCCCTGCTCAAGAGGATTTTAAACACCAGAGTTCTACTCTTTTCTGCCAAGGACTCTCAGATATTTGGAGAGCATCTCCCATGACCTCCCCCAGAGCTGATTTTGTTCCTTTTCATTTAGGAAACAAGGATTTGTTTTCTGGGTCTCGAGAAGCAAAGAGAACACGCTGCTTTGGTTGCAACCAAAAGAAAATCAGAGCTGACAATGTCCTTTTTCTGGGGGTGGCAGCATCAGCAAAGGGCTGTAGCCACCCAGAGCGAAGGCCTCTGGACCTCTTCCCCCTACAGCCAAGAACAAGGGGCTGATCCCCAAAAGGGCATGAAACAAACGGGGTCAGTGATGAAAACACCCTAACTAGCTGCCAAAGGCCAACCCGAGGGATTGGGAGCTTCAGACCAACCACACAGCTGCAGACACGCTCTGCCTGCCATTCCCACTGTCCATGAAACACCAACCCTGATCTTTACCAGTTTATTTGATGGTCAGAGGCAGGGAGGAGCTGGAAAGGGGCTGTTTTCTGGCGTGAATAACTAAAATATATCACTGAAGGCAAAACAGGAAAACAGCTCTGCAATTAGGAACCGAGAGGACGCCTGCGTCCCCGTGGTTTACGGCTGTGAGCCACCAGAAGATGCTGCTGGGACTTGACCGTCTGAGGTTTGTGTCTGA
>NW_017731437.1:1925638-1926823 GCF_001890085.2 Hipposideros armiger | reverse complement strand
GGCTGCCAGAGCCTCTCCTGGAAGTCAGTACTAAAAACCCAAGGCTTGTGTTGTTTAAGGCAAGTACGGGTCTTATTTAAATTCCATACAGTATTCGAAACGTTGCGCTGACGGGGGCTGTGGTTCTAAGGCAGCGTTGCATAACCATTGCACAGCTGCACAGTTGACGGGCCTAAGCGACACATGACCTTCCAACAACTTATCCGGCTCCACTTTCATTAAATTTGCAATAAAAGAATTAGCGTTCTGCTGTAGCTGCATAATTGATCTAAAGAAAAACACCAGAACGAATAATTGTTTTGGAACACATTCATTATGTGTAACCCCGTAACGCCAAACAGGCTTCTGCCTTGTACAGATTACAGGACGATGTACTTTGTGTAGTCCTCCTGACAGTGATTTAAATCATGATTTAAATAAAACATAACTACTCTTGGTTGGAAAAACAAGTAGGTACACAGTTCCTACGAGGCGGAAACAGGCAGGAATACAAACAGTGGGTGTTTACGATGGAGGGGAGGCATGCGTGGGCACGAAGGGGCCAAGTCCTTGCCACTTGGAGGCAGGCAGACATTCGGGCAGGCTTCTGGCTTCACCTTTAAGGTGACGGGCACACGGTCGGTTGTCCCAGGAGCTTTACCTGTCATATACAAGATGTTTTTCCATGTCCCTCATCTCGGGACACCTCAGTTAGAGCTCAGCAGAGCCAAGAGCAAGCCTCCGGCAGTTGCCAGGAAAAAGGACACACTCCCTGTGCACAGACCTGGGGTCTGTTAGCACAGGATAGGAGACGCTTCTATGTAAACTGCTGTTGGGAGAAAACCTGATCCCTAAGAGATGAGAATGTGAGCTACTGACATTCCTCACTATAAAAGTCAAACTGACCTGCAAGGCCCTGGCCCCCCAGCTCCCTCCACCCCTCCTCATAAACCCTCTCGGTCACGCCCCATCGTACTGGACTTTGCACTGGCTGTTCCCTCAGGCTTGGAGGCTCTTCCAGGCTGTCACATGATCAACTCCCTTACCTTAGGATTTGGGGGCCTTTCCTGACTGCCTTACCTAAAATTGCAACTCCACCCTCCTCCCCACCTAGCCCATGTCCTTTTTCCCCAGAGCACTTGTCATGCTATCCCACTGCTCTAACGATCCCGTTCCGGTCTCCCCTGCACTGGAACGGAAGCCCGT
>NW_017731437.1:1921148-1923203 GCF_001890085.2 Hipposideros armiger | reverse complement strand
GTGTCCCCACTCCTTGACAGTTCACGCTCCTCAAGGATGAGGAATGCCCCAAGCGCTCAGCTTCCTACAGAGAATGGCGGGTGGCTCTGGCAGACCATCTTCCATTCAAACGGCACAGAAACCATGAAGTGTGCAAGAAGTGTCCTTGGCGTCTGACTCCTTTTATTTATACTCATTCCAAACAGGGTCTTAAATGGGTCTGCATTCAAAAATGACATGGTTAAGGATTAGACCAATCAAACCTGGAAGGTCCGAAAACAAAACAATGACATTTCAGGCACAGAGAATCAGGCAGAAATGAAGGCAGCAGGTTTTCCTCCAGCACACACAAATCCTCCAGTAAGCTCGCCTGCAAAGAAAGCACACCTCATCAGTTTTTGTTCCACTTTAGGAAGACAGAACGTTTGGAGAACGCAGAACTGTTAGTGCCCTCAATTAGCCTCCAAAATCTAAAATCTACCTTCCACCCAAAAAATGGTGTGCCCTGTACTGACCCTGCTTCTACGAGTCCCTCCTCCTTCCAAGTCTACGGGCCAGGCCCCTCCCACTTCAAGGCCATCAATCATTTCCTAGCCCATCTCTCTCCAGGCGGTAAGACCACCATCTGCCCACTACCATGGGGGGACCTTCCTCAGAAACCGGCCTGTAACAAAGCCACAGCAACCCGAACTCGGACAAAACCCCTTTACCCGACACCAACCTGTTTAATCCTACATTGTTCTTCCCTTTCTCTAGCTATGTGTTTCCCCAATTTGTCCCCAACTCTTGAGGTCCCCACATCCTCTCAAGCACTTTCATGCTTCCTGCCTTTTGTCACGTGTCATCTGCTGGAAACAGCCTTTACAGGGTCACATGCTGATGGGTCCCACAGAAAACGCTCCTCCCCGCCGCTCCATAGCACCCCCTGCCGTCTACCTCTCCAGATTCTACGCCCCATTAATTCCCGGGGGCTGCTTTTCTTCACATCCCTCCAAAGCACTGTAGGTACTTTAATATGTCAAAGACATCACCCCTCAGTCTACGTGTCGACAAAACANTTTGTTTAACTTATTTCCCCTTTTTATCTCTGGGTGCTTCCAGTTTTGAGCTACTTTTGAGAATGAAATCGCAAAGAGGCACGAGGTTTCTTTCACTCATGGGGGGAGCAGGTCTGCCGTGCTGACTCCGCACGCACAGCCTCCCGGCGGGCTCCTCTCTCATGGTCACCACCCGGGCAAGTGGCCATTCCCGGAGCCACTTCTGTGACTGCAGGACCAAGGCTCTCTGAAGGGGGGCTGACTGTCCCCCACTGAAACAACTGTTTCCTTACAGTCCCACGATACAGGGTACTTCCTCTCCCTGCAGTCTGCCAACCAAAGGGCATTTCCTCTTGGAGCTCAGTCAGCTGGTCTAATTACTCCAGCAGACCAGCCACTGCTCAGAGCTCCATGTTCTAATACAGGAACTCTTCTCGTGTATTCCTTGGAAGACAAAGACTGTTCCCCAATGAAAACCAAGTAAACAAGTCCAGTCCCCGATTCTGGGTAACATGACAAAAGTTAAAGCCGAAGCGGTCTGCCTGCAGTCGGTTCCAACTATTGTGCTGTTTGCACAGGAAGTACGGAATTGAGAGCACAGGGTAGTCCAAGGAAAACATTTGCAAGTCGACAAATCATGATGAATTATGACACCGCTTTCCAAAAATGAGCTTATTTGGCTATTAGCATTTTATGCATTTAGCTAACTTAGCGGATAACGGTCTGCTGAACTAAGGTGAATCGGGGACTGTGATGGCTGGAAATTAGTGTTTAAAAAAGAAACAACAAGCCAAAATGGAATCACTTTTGCTAAGCTGTGTCACCAAATCCAAACTAACCCAACAAATCCAAACTAACCCAACTGCAGTTGCGGCCTCCCAGGAGTGGAATTTTAAACACATCAGCCTGGGGTTTCCTAATCAATACTGGTGAGGTCATCTGCCTGAGAAGACCCCTGACATTCCCTTCCCCTCAAAAGGTGACCTGGCCTAACAAGAATTCTGTCCCTTCTGTTCTTTTGCTAATAGTTTCCGGCCCC
>NW_017731437.1:1906748-1911188 GCF_001890085.2 Hipposideros armiger | reverse complement strand
AACTCAATTTAAAAAGCCAGTTCCCTGGTCACACCAGCCACACTGCAGGCGCTCAACAGCCACATGTGGCTTGTGGCTGCTCTACTGGACGGTGCAGATAAAGATCATTCCCATCCCTGCAAAGGCTTCTATTGGACAGTGCTGGCCTGGACCCAGTGTTCTCTTAACATTACAGATTTTAGCACATCATCCTCTTGTTTAAGACCCACAATGACCTCCACATTCTTAGAAAAGACCAAACGCTTCCATGAGCCACAGTCCCCGTGTGATCTGGCCCTTCACCACCTTGTCTGCTTCGCTCCGCACTGCTCTCCATCTTGCTTTCTGGGCTACAGCGGCCGTCTTTCAGTTCCTCTGCTGGCCACACCCACTAGGCCACCGTGCCTTTGCACATGCTGCCCATCGAACTCCAACTCATCCTGCAGAGTCCAGCTCAAGGATCCCATCCGCAGGAATGCCTTCCAGGCTCCATCAGGCTCCGTGTTACGTTTTCCTAGAACATCCCTTCAGGGCACTCACCTCACCCTCTGTAGTGTGATCACTTAATCTCGTCTCCCCAACTGGACTGTAGCTCCCTGAGACCAAGGGCCACAGCTGTTTGGTCCATCTCTGTATCCCTAACACTTAGCACGGTGCTTGGGGTCAAAACAACAATAAATGTTTATTACATCAACACTCTTTACGGATGTTTGAAAACTACTTGCGCAATGGGTTTCGTCTTTCGGCGCTAGGTCGTGTTTGCAGTATCATACATGATCATCAAACTGCTGCTAGAATGTTCACACCTGTTACTGCAAATTCAAAACCCAGGAGCAACATCTCCTGGGAATTTACTTTAGGTCAGGGTAGGGCTGCCTGGTACAGGGCTGCACCCCCAACTGGGCAGGTTCAACAACACAGGAGCCTTTCCCCAGACCATCCGCCTTAGGACACTTAACCTTCATGCTTGGAGATGTGGACATACCTGGATCCGCCCAAGTTGAGGTCACTCGGTAAGTTCTCATCCACGAGGAGCAGGAGGAAACAATCGCTGCATGCCTTCCCTCAGTCGCCCGCGGCTGGCGCGTTCTCATTTTCCGAGCACACCCTGGGGGCAGAGAGAAACACCACGTGCTCTAGAAGGCCAGTCTCCTTCCGTATTGACACACTCCCAGAAACCCGCGCTGGCTGACCAGCCGGGGACCCCAGGCTTTTCCGCGGGCTGCAGCGCCCCCTACAACCGCTCACCTCAACTTTGGTGCCTGCGTGGGACCAAGCTCCCTCGGCCTCCTCCGTCCAAGCCCCAGCTGCTATGCGGGGAGCGGTCCCTGAAGTCCCGGGCCCCGGGGAGGGGCCTCCCGTCCTCGGCGGAGCTTCGTTCCCATCCCGGGGCGGGGCCCGAAGCCGCAGGCTGGCGCTGATGGCAGCAAAGGGCCCGCGTAGCGCTCTGGGCCGGGGGCCGGCGACCAGCCGGAGCCCAGGGGGCACCTACCCTCGGACACGAGAGGTGGCATCTCCACGGACGTCTAACCCCCAGGCCGAAACCGAAGAGCACACGCACTTCCGCCCGGAAGTGACGGCTTCCCATCGAGGTGATAGCTAGAGGGTCGCCCTAGTCTTTGAAACTTGGTCCTCCAAGGCCGTCTTAAAGGGGCCGCAGCCGGCGAGATGTTGATGAGACATACTAAAAAAACCCTATTAGTTGTGGGTCTGAAATTCAAACTAAANTTAGATCGTCAAATTTTGTTCTTTACAGTAGGTACTAAGTACTTACGGATTATTTTGTTCCTTTAGAATATGTAGAACACTATATACTTCCAATGTCAGGCGTAAAAAAATAAATGCTACAGAAAGTAAATAGAAAATACAACTTTGAACAGTTAGCTTCCGCTAATTCTCTTTCAGACGGAGGAGTTAAAAAATCTTATGAAACATCCTTTACTTATGTTCATCAGAACTTCCTTCTTGGGATGACCATAGTTTGAACAGAACAGAGATGAAAAATCATTTGGAATATGAAATGACGTGGATATACAATAATATTATGAAACTGGGGCCCCATCGCTCTGGATCTCTGTTTCGTTTCATTTACCTGTGTATGCGTGAGTGCACGTGGGAGTGTGTGAGGCAGAGGGGACTAAAAACAGTGACATAAATGTCAACCTCAAATTGTCACATTCAGAGAGCGGGGAATGAAACTGGTCAGTACAGGCCCTTTGTCAAAGGGACTTGCCAGTGTTGCAGACAGAGCTGCATGCTCCAAAGTAAAGCTTGAAAACCAACTCCGTCGCTCACACGTGTAAAACCCTTAGAAACACTGTAAAATAAGCCTGTGTGTGGTTAGCAAGGGAGTCAAAACAGCACCTTTAAGTCGCTGAGAATCATCCAAGGCCCTCAGTACATGAGAAGGCCAGGATTAACCCTCGTCCACTGGGGGCGTTGCGGGGAGGGTCTTCCCATCTGGTTTGCAAAGCTGTTTCTCTTCTCTCCCTCTTTCTCTCTCCTTGTCTTCATTACTGGGCATAACCGAACGGAATCACATATTTTGTATTTAAAATACTTTAACAAACCCCAGCACTTACTAGCTGTGTGGGACCCTGGCCGTGACTGTCCTTATACCTTGGCCTCTATCTATAAAGGGGGAAAAACAACCATCTCAGCCTCAGAAACCTGTTCTAAGTAAATAAGATGCAAGCCAAGCGCCAGGCTGCATCCACATGGGCTAAGAGGGCCGTAGCGGGACAGCGACTTTTCTCGCACCTCTTGTTCCTCTCCTGTGGGTCCACAGTGCGGGTGGGTGAATAGTGAGGCACCTGAAGTCATGAAAACTCCATACAGAGCAGCTGTTTTTCTCCAATACACAAGCGATTGATTCCTTGATGGTGAATTACATGCCTGGGGGATAAACAAACTCTTTAGGTGACGCACAAACCGCTGCTCTTGTGCACACAGTGGAGCGGGGGCTGGACTGGGACTCAGTATGCACAGGGGAAGTCAGCTGGTGGCCAGGTGAGGACAGTGGGGGGAAGCTCAGGCTGGGGGGGCCCCCGGGGCGGAGCCTGCTTCTCTCCTGACTCCAGAGGGGATCTGACTCATTTCAATTTCCCCTTCCTTAGGAGGAGGGGAGCAGAGGGTGACTTCCTTGATTCCCAGCAAAATCAGATTTAAAAAAAGGCAGGTGAAAAGTTCCAGAATGGGGTGTATATATATTTTTTCCCCTGAACTCGCCTTATCTGCCTAAAAGCAGAACCTCCCCAGAGAATTCCACTGTCCTAAGTCCCCTCTGGAGGCTGGGACCACAAGCTGGGAAGACCCACTCCTGGCACTGGAGAAATCCACACTGGTCAGGACACAGGCAGTCACAAAACTAAGCCTGCACCTTGAGAAGTGTACAAAGCAACCGACAGGACCCTCCCTCCCTCGTTAGAGCGTGGTCCCCAGACCAGCAGCACCGGGCCAGCTGGGAGCTGGCGAGAAATGCAGAGTCCCAGGCCCCACCCCAGACCTGCTGCTCCAGAACCTGCATTTGACAGACCCAGGGGATTTCATGTGCACATTGTCTGGGGAGCACAGAGCTAGGCAACACTTTCATTTATGTTCTTAGAACCAAAAGCAACAGGATGGGCTTTCTTGACCGAGTCAGGTATTTAATCAACACAGATACGACGCCTAGGTAAAAAAGAGGGACTATAAAATAAAATCTGGTCTAAGCCAGACTTGGAACAGAGCCTTTTGCCTGATATAATTCCTAACCTCTTCTGGGGTGAGACTGGCATCCCTGATATAATTCATAAGTTTTCTGGGGAACCAGTGACCTACCCGCCCACCCACCCAGCTGTCAGGACCTTTAGCCAGCGGTTCTTTTTTCCATGTAACCTAACAACAATAATCCAACCTTTATATTTGCCTATAAAATACCTCTACCTAAAAATGAGCGTCTCAATTGGCCTACCGGGGCCTCTCCCATTGCATACAAGATCGGAACAGAACCTTACCACATAACTATATTGTCTGAAACGTCTTCTTTCACTCATCTAAGAAAAAATTAGAATGGATAGATGAATCAGTGTGGCTGACCTTATGTCAAGTTATGCCGAGGCTACCAGGACATGTGGGAAGAATTAACAAGCGGTTCAAAGAAAGCTCAGCCAAGAAAGCAGCAAGACAACTCAGGGGAGAACACAAAGGAAATGCAAAGACTATCTGTCCACGAGGAGGTGGGTAATTTGGGTGTATGCATAACATAGAGACTGAATGCCGACTTGGACAGAGGTGGCAGGGGGTGGCTGTCCTGGGAGGATGGGAACGGGGAGCAGAGGGGAGGTGAGAGCTCAGCCTGAACCCACCTGCAAAGTTTCAGAGGGTGAGTCAAAAGAACAGCACACACCTGCTCTTCGGAAACAGGGAGGTGAGTGAACATGGAAGAGCTAAGCAAACCGACTGCCTGTGGGGAGGGGAGGG
>NW_017731437.1:1903329-1904678 GCF_001890085.2 Hipposideros armiger | reverse complement strand
GGGTACCCTGGCCGATTCCTAAAAGCCCAGTCCTACAGATTAACCTTCTGCATAACTTTCTAGTGAAATAAGATCTTGGCTGAATTATTTAAAACAAAAACAAAACAAAACAAAAAAAACCAAAAAACTTTGTATCAAGTGACAGAAGAGAACAGTCTAGTGTAAGATTGCATCCTCTAGTGGACAAAGAGAGAAGTTAAAAATCTTGACTTGCTCTAACTATTCTTTAGTTCAACTTTTCAGTTTTCTGCTACAGGCCTTTTGTGTCCCGTAGCAATTTTTAACATTGGAAAATTACTTCTTAGAGACACCACGTTTCATATCCATTGTTACTACTAAAAGCAGCACCTCTTTGAAAGACTGGACTCCTGTGTGCCTCAACCCTCTCTTACATAATCCAGAGGAACAAAAGTCACAAATGATACACCACAGCCTATTTTAAATCTGGGGTCTTTTGGGAAAATATGCCATCGCCACACCTAGGCCAGTTGGGGCGACTCCACGAAGAAGCTGGACCTGAATGACGGCAAGATACAGCCGAGGAACATTCCAGGAGCCACACTTCGTCTCCTCCCATGGGTTCTAGGCTTCTCTGCCATCACCCACCAAGGCGCCCGGCACCCTGCATTGATGGCAGGAGTCAGGGAAGACTGCTGTCTTGAGGTGTGGTCACAGAGAAAAGGGGAAGCGGTTAGGTGTTCAGAACTCACAGCAGGGAAGCATTTCAGCGGATGGATCAGGCCAGGGGTGAATAGATAAGCAGGCAGCCTGAGGGTGGGGGGCTCCCAGGGAAGGTTACTATCTCAGCCCCCGCCACCCTGCCTCAAGATACCCACTCTTCTCATCCTCACCTCCCTGTTCTTGGCATGCTCTCCCGCCCTAAGAAGTCCCAAACCGACCCACTGGAGACACTCAGGCATCCTCCTTGGTCCATGTCAGAGCAAATGGCAAAGCCGGAGGCACTTCCTGGGAGGAGTGGCTCTCGGGATGAACCACACCCACGCGGTCATTTGCCACACCAGTAACTGCTCAGAGGGGCCTGGGATCTAACACTTCTGATTAACCCACCAAACCAAAGGCTGACCTGACACCCCCACCTAGTCTGCAGATATGGGGCCCCACAGCTGCTCGACCAGACCGACACCGAGGACATACAGACAAGGCCCAGCCCAGAGCCAGTGGGAGGAAGTGGGTATCTACACTCAAGAAAAACACCAAAGAGCGAGGCAGCAATGGGGCATTCAAATTTATTCCAGAAATACCAATATATATACTGTTGACCCCGGGATATGTCACATCGTTGTGTTAGGTCAGGCAATTTTTACACTTTCTCCCTCTAAGGACAAGCA
>NW_017731437.1:1899221-1900455 GCF_001890085.2 Hipposideros armiger | reverse complement strand
TTTTCCGCGGGCTGCAGCGCCCCCTACAACCGCTCACCTCAACTTTGGTGCCTGCGTGGGACCAAGCTCCCTCGGCCTCCTCCGTCCAAGCCCCAGCTGCTATGCGGGGAGCGGTCCCTGAAGTCCCGGGCCCCGGGGAGGGGCCTCCCGTCCTCGGCGGAGCTTCGTTCCCATCCCGGGGCGGGGCCCGAAGCCGCAGGCTGGCGCTGATGGCAGCAAAGGGCCCGCGTAGCGCTCTGGGCCGGGGGCCGGCGACCAGCCGGAGCCCAGGGGGCACCTACCCTCGGACACGAGAGGTGGCATCTCCACGGACGTCTAACCCCCAGGCCGAAACCGAAGAGCACACGCACTTCCGCCCGGAAGTGACGGCTTCCCATCGAGGTGATAGCTAGAGGGTCGCCCTAGTCTTTGAAACTTGGTCCTCCAAGGCCGTCTTAAAGGGGCCGCAGCCGGCGAGATGTAGATGAGACATACTAAAAAAAAACCTATTAGTTGTGGGTCTGAAATTCAAACTAAATTGGGCAACCTGTTTTGTTTTGTTAAATCCGGCAGTCCTGCTCGGAATACTCTGGAGAGGGGACTCGGTTGGTGTCATGTAGCGTTGAGAGCATCCACTCCCCGGGTTCTGGTTCTGGCTCTGCCACCTGCCCGCTCTGTATCCGAAACGTCTGGGCCTCAGTTATCTCACCTGCAAAAATGGAACCATCCCTGCTTCATACGATTGTTGTCGGGTTGAAATAAGAGTGCAGATAGAGTACCGGGCACGCTCACCTGCCCCCCATAAAATGTTCCCGCCGGGGGGCTGAATCAGCCTCCCTCCCATGGACGCACATCTCAGGATAAACTCAGGTATGTAATTGCTCAACCGGCCTCAGCTTCTGTTTACATTCTCTCTGGCGAGAATTAAGTGAGGATTAATGTGTAAAGCATCTTGCCGGAAGTGCCAGCTCTCAGGGAGATGACTTGGTAAGCTAGTCACTGCTTTCTACAGCGGAGAACAGTTCTCTGCATCATGGGCTCATGGGACCCCATTAGCCCTCCATTCACCCTACAGGAGCCTGCCTATGGCTTGTGGCCAGAAGCCCTGTCCAGGGGACATAGAATCTAGAGCAGCCCCTTCCAATAGGGATATAATGCAAGCTGCATGTCATTTCAGATGTCCTAGTAGCCACATTTAAAAAACGTAAAAAGAAGCAGGTAACATGAATTTTTTTTTTAAAGATTTTTATTGGGG
>NW_017731437.1:1883675-1897666 GCF_001890085.2 Hipposideros armiger | reverse complement strand
GGGCCTCTGTGATTACTGTCACTCTGCAGAGTGGCCGGGAACCAATTTCCCGAGGAGGATAGATTTCTTCTCATTTGCTGGTCTCTAGCTGTGGGTTTCTTCTGTCCAGAGGTGGCAGAGAGATGGCAGTAAAGATGGAGCCTGGTCCAAGCTGATGTCTGAGGCATTGTCTCCCTGGTACTTGGGGGTTGCTGGCAGGTGTGATGGCCAGCTCCAAGGTGGCCCTGTGATTCTTGCAGCGGGTGTTCACAGCCCTGTTAGTATACCAGTGTGCTCTAGCCCTTGTGGACATAGCCCTAGAGGACAGCACACCTCCACTGCAGGATGTCACTCCTCATCAGCTATCTTCAATGAGCCTTCAATTAGCCATTCTACTGTCCCCTTAGTCTAGATGTCTCCAGATGATGGACTACATGGTAAGACCAATGGATCTCATGGTCATGTGCACATTATAATTTCTCCTTTGCCTCTGGGAGTTGGGATTGATTGGGACAGGAGGGAGCTTTCTGGGGTGACAGTAATCCTCTATATAGTGACAGAGGTCTGGGATGCACCGTGTATGATTTTGTCGAAACTCAGCAAATGTACACTTAAGATCTGGGAATTCCACTGTGTGTAACTTTAACCTCAAAAGGAAAAATGTAAACAAGTGTAGAGCTCTAGCTAATGACAGACATGCTGAATTATTTAGGTAAAGTGTACCGATGACAGCAATTTACTCTGAAATGCATCCTAAGTAAGATGCATGGATAGATGCATGGATGGAAGGGTGGACAGATGGACAGAGGAAATAGAGTAGTAAATGCTAATGGTAGAATCTAGGTGGTAGAGATATGAGTGTTCACTGTACATTTTTCTCAACGTTGTTCTATATTTGAGAATGTTCATAATAAAATGTTGGGGGCGGGGATGAATGGGAAATAGCTGGGAGGAGGGGAGACCAGTGGGTGTGTGCCCCAAGGGCCCAGTCTCATCCAGTGAACCTCATCACAGTGATAAAGGGAGCAGGACAAATTGGGCTGATTTGGGCTGGTTCTGATCTCTTCAAGGGTTTGATCTGTAGGCGAGTCTGGGCAGCAGGGAGCTCATTACTGGGAGGACAACACTTTAATCTTGCAAAAAACCATTTGCAGCCACATAAATTGCCAACATTATGTCCACTTGGAGGTAAAGTGCCTTAACCCACTCTTTTGGGGGGCTGTGTAATGAATAAAAAGCACTGGTCTGGGCTCACACAAATCCACTTTTCAGCTTCAGCTCTGTGACTTGTGAGCTGGGGTCCTTTAGCCAAGTCAAGGAACCTTTCTGTTTCAGTCTCAGCTTCCTCATGTGTGGTGTGGGCAGAGTTATGCTCATCTCACAGGCAGGGCTAAACAGGAATCCTGCCTGTAAAACATTTTATGCCTGGTACCTGGTACAAATGAGCTCTCCGTAAAATGGTAGTTTTTATTCCTCCGCCTATGAAAGTAAAATACACTCGCCTGGAACCATTTGATTTTATCTGGCACACCCATTTGGAAGGACAAGAATCTTAGGGAGTTGAATCCAGAAGAGAGCTCATAAAAAACAATATTTCTGACATGTGCTTATTCAAAGACCCTCCACGTCCACTGCTTTGTAGCTTCTTTGTCAGTGAAGCTTGAAAAGAAAACCTCAGCATGTTCTACAGCACGTCAGTGTCACTGTATTATTCGCTACATTTCTGTTCTTCTCGTGTCTTCCTTTCAAAGCAGAAGTTACAGAATGAGTAGCGTGTACATGTTTTATGAATTCTTTCTCCCCCCGTGGATTTCTTGGCAAGGGTTCGATTCCATTATGACACGGAGAATCAACCTGGGGCCGTGGGGGGCTCACTGAGCCGCTGTATTCATCATCCTCTCCCATGCTGCTCCTGGCTGGTAGGCTCTGCAGGGGCTCTGCGCCTTCCTGCTCTCGCGCAAAACTGGCAGAGGGGTAATCGTGAAGTTTTATTTTCCCATCTCCCTCTTCTTATTAGTAAGGGCTTCCAGACACACGTGACTTATTTATATTCTGACTCTGTAAAAAAGCTTGCTCCAAGAACGCCTGCTGGGTAATTGAAAGGACAGTCTTTGGAATTTTCCAACATCCAGTCCCCGCACATTCAGTGACGGACAATGGCTTTCCTGAAGCATGTTGCTCTTAGAGGCACTGGCTGGAGCTTTCCAGGGTCTTCGGGAGCCATTTTGATATGTTTGCAGTTTGCTGTTGGGTTACTAGAGGTGGCAATGTGCTGGATGGTGCCCAGTGCGCTCAGGAACAGCCCCTGTGGGTAGAGAATGATGGGAAAATCTTTCTGCATTTCCCCCTCCTTTTTTCTTTATTGCACCTATGACAGTTTGCCCGGGACAGAAGTCAGTGCAGCAGACGAACAAGCACACAGAGAGCCCTGACTACAAATTCTGGATGCCCGACTGTGGTGGATGAGATCTCTGTTTGCAATTCTTTACTCATTAGCTATATTAGAATTAGAAATTGGGTGCCCTTTGGCGTGTGACTCTGCGGTCCCTCCCATGAGAAGGGGCAGGTATGTGGGAAGTGGGAGGAAGTGACCCGGCTTTCAGAGGTGTCATCTGTTTCTGCCTGCGCTTCCTCCATCTACTGTAAGAAGAACATGCCCCAGGCGACTGCTGGTCCCAGAGTGATGCAGGTGGAGGCCACCAGCCCCGACCTGCAGCCTGGAGATGGTCCTACCTGCCCCAGAGACCTGTGAGAAAAAGAAATGTTGTCAGGGTTTGGCAAACCTTTTCTTTAAAGGACCAGATAGTAAATATTTTGGGCTTGCTGGCTGGACAGGCTCTGTTGAGACTCCTCACCTCTGCCTCTGTACTACAAAAGCAGCCATAGATAATCTGTTAACAAATAAGCTTGGCTGTGTCAATAAAACTTTATTTATGGACACTGAAATTTGAATTGCACATAATTCTCTCATGTCATGAAATCATTCCCTTTTGGATTTTTTTTTTACCATTTAAAAATGTAAAAACCATTCTTAGTTGTGGGCCATAGAAAAACAGGTGGTGGGTTAGATTTTGTCCACTGGCCGTCATTTGATCAACGCTAAATCTCAATTTAGTCATCGTAGGATGAAGGCACTAGAATATTTCTCCCAGGGTAAATGAAATGGTGTATAGGAGTTGCTTCAATTACACGTGTTAATCTATTACGGTTTTATTCTACAGTACTGTCATGCTGGTGGAGGGAGGGGTAGGAGCTCTTTCTATCGACCTCGGCCAAGTGACAGGGTGTTTCCCTCCCAAGCAAATCAAACAAGCAGGGCTCCCAGAGGAGAACGCTCAGAGACTGGGGTGCCTGCAGGGAGAGGCCTCAGGCAGCTCGCTCCCGGCCTGGCCCTTGCGCAGTTGCGGTCTGCGGTCTGCTCTGTTCCCGTTGTCAGGACAGACCGGGGCGTGGAGAAGGTGGACCCAGGAGAACTCGACTCTGCTCTGGAGTATGGTGTGTATGCAACATAGAAACTGCTGCCTGCTGCCCACCTGGAGCGTGCTGAGGGCAGGAATGTGGCTGGAGCAGCTGGTGATGGCTGGGCAAGCAGATTGGTGTAATTGCCCAGGAAGCAAGAATAGGGGGTCCCCCGACTGGTACCTTTACAGCACTTAGAAGCCATTGCAGAGGTCTTCCTTGATTCCTACAGTTCCACGGGACATCGAAGAGAGGTGGGAGTCATGGATCTTGTAGGCTGCCCTCAAGTGAGGGGACACTCCACAGAGTGTTAGAGGCTTGGACCATGACAAGGCCTGATGGGAGACAGGGCACACCTTTCAGAGGGGGTGCTCAGCAGTGGAGATGTCCAGCGTGAGTCTGAACATCACTGGAGGGAGGTGATGGGCACGCCGTCTCCATGGAGACCACCTGGCGAGCAGAAGCTACCCAGGGTGGATGGAACCAGACCAAGCCAGGGAGAGATGGCAGCAAGCTCTTCCCACCTGTCTCAGAGCCGCAGCTGGGCTGATGTGGGAAACTGGGACCCGAGAGCTTTGAACCGGACACGAGGCAGTGGTTCAAAATGAGAAGGATTTCTAATAACAAAGTGATCAGAACACAGTGGGATCTGCCTGAGGTGTCAGTAGGAGACGGAAAACGGAATTTGACAGAGTGCGGCTGAAGGCATTGGTTAGAGAACATATAAAACCATTTTATGTCTGTGCCCCCGAGTCTGCGACTGCTCAATAAACCAGCTAAACGTTTGGTTGCACTCCTCATGTGTCCCCCCCACACACACACACACACGCCATCTGCCTAGCTCCCCTGCCAGTGGGGAAATGTTACAATCTGGTTGCACCTTTTTGCTGAAGGAAAAGGAAAGAAGGGAGAGAGAGAAAGAAAAAAAAGCACAGAATGGCCATTTGCAAGGACACACTTAGGTGAGTACACACCATTTACTCCTGGAACTCCCCTGAGTTCCAGGGCAACAGCAGTGACCTTCCTGCTAATAAGGTGATTTGACTCCACCTGGTTATAAAACCATGGAAACACAGCTCAAAAGAAAGTTTACACTTCTGAGCTCAGATGAACCAAATGTTTGCTTCCTTTCTGGGTCCTTTCTCTGCTTTTCACCTTAAAAATCCCCAGGCATCATCTGAGGCCCTGTTTGAACTTCGTCTTCTCCACCAGCACCATTTAATGAGGCGCACCCCCTAACTAATGGAGTTGAGGCCCCATCAGCCTGCTTGAAACGCAAATGAAGTTACACAAAATAAAGACATATTCTTGCATTCCTAAATTTGTTGACTTGGCTGTCTACCCACCACACTTAGAAAGCTTTCTCAACTTCAAGAACCTAAAAGTATCCGTCCAGGTTTTCATGGTTTTCGCATCGATGCCTGTGATCCAGCTGGGAGTACTTTTGGTGTAAGAAGGGAGGTGGGAGGCAGGGTTTTGAAACAGACCTGTGCTCTCGGAATCATGTTATACAGCAGTTGTCAGCCCCACTCCCCCCTTTTCCTCTACCCTATTTCGCACATGACCTCACGTTCACGTGGGTGATATGTCCGTGCCAGTCTGTGCAGGGCTGGAGACGCAGGAGAGAGATCGGGACACAGACTCGAGGGAGGCTGGTCCTTGGAGACAGTGGAGCAGGGGGGAGGGGCGGCCTTTTCCAAGGAAGCAGCAGGAAGGGAAGGGCAGGTGTTCAGCTAGGAAACAGGGAGGAGAGCCCTCAAGATCACCGGTGGGGCAGAGCTAAGAGGACTGGAAGGGCGGTTAGCGGGCAGTTTGGCCAAGTGCCATGCAGGACGGCCCGACAGCTGGAATCGTCTCTGCTGTACCAGGCTCTCCCCAGTGTTTGGGGGAGAAGCAAGGGGGTGGGCTTTGGGGTTCGGCCTGGGTCCTAGCCTAGCTGAGTGACGTCCCTCCTCAAAGCCTGCATTTCCTTTCTAGTCTAGAAACCATTCCTCTCTCCTGGGGCTGTTCTGAGGATGAGGTGAGAACATTTATGAATCTCTCAGCACAGTGCCCGGGGCCTGGGAGCAGTTAATATGGCAGTCTGTGTTTCTTCATCTTCTTCTCCCCTTGACCCCATGGGAGGGAAGCCATGGCTGAGGACCCAAGGGCACACACCTGTCTTCAGGTGAAATGCTAAAGGCATTCTGGGTGGGTTCCTTTTGGGGATGGAGTGAGCATGGTGCAATGGGGGGGGGGTGCGGTGCTTTGGGCTACACAGCAGGAACCTCTGTAAGGCCCACCCTGGAGGGGATCGGAGCCCCAACAGTCCACCTGTGCCTCCTTTCCCAGGGTACCATGCGTCTGTAGCTGGTCTGCACTTGTCTGCCGGCTTCCAGATGGCCTGTGGCTGGAGAAAAAAATGAGGGGGGTCTGAAACCCTCCCTGCAGGACTGTGGGGACTTTAGGAACCGAACTGGCACCGGCTGCTAGGAGCAAAATCATTCCCATGTCGGACACCTCCTGACTGTAAACTAGAAACACGCCAGCAAAGCTGACTTGTGAAGGTTGGCGAGTGAGCCAAGTTTGCTGGGCATATCCCCAGTGCTGAGGAGTGTCGCTCAGCAGCAAATGTCAACCTGAATCTCCCTCCAGATGTTAGGGCCTCAGAGGTGTCCAAGGGCAGGTCTGGAAATCACCCTGGTGCCCGACAAGGACACGAGTTATGTCTTCTTCTGCGTTACTGTGACATTAGTGCTAGAGACAGACAGAAAAAGAGATTGACAGATGGGGGAGAGGGAGAGGGAAAGTGTGTGCACTGAGGTAGGACTCTCAAAATAATAAAATTATTTCAAATCCAACTTTTGTCTCTCTAGGCGCAGCGGTTCTCAACCTGTGGGTCGCGACCCCTTTGGGGGTCGAACGACCCTTTCACAGGGGTCGCCTAAGACCATCAGAAAACAAAAAGATATTTACATTACGATTCATAACAGTAGCAAAATTAAAGTTATAGAGTAGCAACGAAAATAATTTTATGGTTGGGGGTCACCACAACATGAGGCACTGTATTAAGGGGTCGCGGCATTAGGAAGGTTGAGAACCGCTGCTCTAGAGGGTCTCGTCTTTCAAGCTGCCACAGGGATGTCAGGACTCATGTGCAGGGCAGTGCCCCATAATCCTGCTGCGCCTGTGCCCAGGACAGCTGAGTGTGGTGACACATCACCCATCTGCTCCTCTGACCAGGTTCCTGCCACACACCATCCATCAGTCATGATTGGAGGGGCAGGATGTTTAATCCCCACACTCTCCTCCCTGCTGAGGGCAGTGGGACTGGGGAGACGGGAGCCAGTGAACCCAGGCAGGTATTGTCCCTCTCTGCACAGGGCTCCCTCTGCATAAGGGAGTTGATTAGAGGTTCCTTTCAACGTGGGCTACTGCAAGCCCTCCCGGAGACTGTGCCATGTCAAGCACTGTCACAGATATTCTGGCTCTAACCGAGGGCTCCTAGAGTAATGATGCCGGACGACCAGGTGACACCGGGTGGAGCGAGGTACAACCTACTGGACTTGGAGGGAGGGGGAGCAGCATGGTGTGGCACGAACCCCACAGAGACCCCGTGTTTCCTTGGCTCGGCAGTGGCGGGCAGAACACACTTCTTATCCATTGGCTGCCTCTTACTGATGGGTCAAGTATAATCAGTATACATTTTTTTGTCTACTGTCTGTTCATGCCCATAGAGTTTGGGTTCTATGAGGGTAGGGAAGGCGTTTTTTTTTTTTTTTAAATCATTCTATTCTCAGAAATTAAACAGCGCCTGGCACAGAGTGGTACCAAAGACATTTTTCTGAATGAAGACGGGCTGCGTAAGGATGGCAGCGATGTTAACAAGACCTTGTGATACCATCACGTTTACTCCATGTTACTACACAGATGCCAGAGTTTGAAAGCTGCTTCTCCAAAGACCGTGGCCCCACTGGGGCCCCTTTCCTTCACCTGCCCAACAGCTGGGATGGTCTCTGAGGTCCCAGGGCGCACACTGCCTCAGAACAGCCTCCCACCATTGTCCGTCAAGTTGTTCTGGAATTCTGAGGAGAGGCCCCAGCGGGAAGCGACCCTGCCAACGCCTTAACTGCACATCTCTAACCTCCGGAACTGTTAGAGAATCAATTTCCGTTAAGTCACCTAGTTTGCAGTACTTTGTTACGGCAGCCACAGAAAACGCATATGTTGTTGAAAAAGCCCCTGTGTGGTCTAGAGAGGACAGGAGCTGCCTCAGTTTCCCCAGGGTTTGAGCACAGACTGGGTTAAAGAGCCAGAGCCAGCTTCACGCGGCCCTTGTTCTCAGGCCTCTCCTCACTCGCCCTCACCCACCCGACTCACACTGGGGCCGCCAGTCAAGACACCAGGTAGGGGTGAGAGCAGCCTGCTGTCCGTACTGCTCGCTGGGCACCAGCTCCTCTGGCCCGCTGCCCCTGGTCTGACCATCCTAGCGGCCCTGGATGTCTCAAACATCTTCCCCGGGTCAGTACATTCCGATGGCCATCTTCCCCAATGCTCGGGGACCACCTGGGTAAAACATTTCCTTAACATACTAAACGGCTGACCGCTCAACCCAGGAAAGCCTGGCTTTCCAGAATATTCCCTGACACTCAGAACAACTGTCTGGGTACTTGTCTCTCAGAGGCTTGCCTGGACCGATCAGGTGGCGACAGCATCTTCTGAGCCAACCGCTGACCATAAGGAGCTTCTGCCCAGCTGAGGGACAGGAGCTCATTTGTGCTGACCCCCAAAACATGCTGGCCAAGGCCGCCCATGTGGCTGCAGCTGGCGCCTGCTGGCTTGTCCCACTACCTGACTTCTCAGTCAGCCCAGGCAGAGACACCTCCGAGCCCCTCCTTTCCTGCCAAAATGCAAACCCTCTCAAATGTCCCCTCCTCTGTCACACCTCCCTACCCCGGGGCAAGGGCTGACCCTCTCCCTTTTGCATCCCTCTCTCCCTTGGCCACACCCTGGTGGGCAGAGGGGTGCAGCTGGGTGCCACAGAGATGGGTGAGCCCACCACCAGAGGTTGGCAAACCTTCTTCCTTAAACAGGACGGCAAGTGCCCACGTGTCCAGGTCCTCAGCAGGGTGTCCAGTCACAGCCACTAGCTCCTCGTACAGGTCACCCCAGGGTCATGCCAAGCCTATTGCTGGCCCCCTGGGGTTCGCCCATTGGAGATTCTGAAGCCCGACCAACCTAAACTCTAGAGCAGCGGTTCTCAACCTTCCTCATGCCGCGACCCCTTAATACAGTGCCTCATGTTGTGGTGACCCCCAACCATAAAATTATTTTCGTTGCTACTCTATTAATGTAATTTTGCTACTGTTAGGAACCGTAAGGTAAATATCTTTTTGTTTTCTGATGGTCTTAGGCGACCCCTGTGAAAAGGTCATTCGACCCCCAAAGGGGTCGCAACCCACAGGTTGAGAACTGCTGCTCTAGAGTCGGGTGGGTAGAATCCTTAAGGTCTCTGGTGAGTCTGGGAGCCACTAGATGGCAGTAAAGACCAAGCCTGGGCCAAGTCTCACCGCGAGGGGATGGGCAGGGGAGCTGGGGCAGACCCAGAAGACCCATGGCAGGAGATGGGAGGGCACGCAAGCTCCTGTGTTCACGAGGAGCCCAGGGAAGGGGGACCAAAGGGTCAACATGTGGTGAAGATGAACTGGGGGCCCGATGTTTTGATGCACAGGAGCCTATTGGAAGGTCCCTTGGGGAGTCGGCCTCGATCCTCCATTTTGAAGTAGATGGCTTTCCAGTGCCCAGGTGGTCCTCATGGGCATTATAGGGCCAGAGGCTGCTTGGCCAGGTGGTACCCACCTGCGTGTAAAGCCAAGGAGACCCAGGGCGATAGGTGGAGGGAGGGGTGCACAGCACAGGGCAGAGCACACGCCACTGGGGGCACACGGGCCTGGGGGAGAAGCCTGGTGCCACTACCCACCAGCTGGTGACTCCAAACCAGCTACTTAACCTTTCCTCACCTGTGAATTGCTGATAATGACAGTACCTACCTGGTAGGGTTATGAGACAGTGCAAGGAAAGGGTGCGTGGTGCCTGGCACCCAACCCAGCCCAGAACGCATGCCATCAGCAGCATTACTAACTTCATCATCCTCATGCTTCATGGTACAGGGAGATCTCAGAAAGGTGGGTCAGGTATATTCTAAAGAAAAAACGCTTCTTTCTGCTCTTCCTCAGGGCTGGAGGAGCGGGTGTTTGTCCAGCAGGGGCCTGAGAGGGCAGGGGCTGGCCCCTACAATTCAGTAAGAAAGGCAGCCCTTCCTGTCCTGTGCGTTTGTCCCAGGAGAGGGTGAGAATCTCCCAGCCCCACTACTGAGAGCCCCATCCACTCTAGAAATTCTGCAGAGAGCTTCAAAGTGCTCTCAGCAGATTGGTGCTACGAAAGGTATAAAATAGCATCTGGCTGGAGTCCAAGGTGACACCCGAGGACGGCTTTAATCCCAGGGGAGGTATTGCTTCCAGGCACTCAAGGGACTCTGCCAGGTGAAACGCACCCACATACAGGCTTCTTCTCCAACACCCAGGACTCTAGGGGGAGGAGGAGGGTCAGCGGGGGACCGGTGAGGATGGAGCACGTGCTTCTATCCCCTGCCTCCCGCTCTCCTTGCAGGTGTCAGGAAGGCACCTGGAACGTAGATGTCCAGACGCTGAGCCTGCGTGGCTTTGCCACAAGGGGGAGCTCTGGGCCCCGCTAGGAGCTTCGATGTGCAGCCTGTAAAAGAAGGAAAATCATTTTCTTCCAATGGCGAGGACGCAGCAGATCATTCCTAACTCGAGTGGTGCAAACAGGGCTGAGGAGGGGCTGAGGAGCAGGTTTGAAATCATTTCTCTGCCTGGCCTCAGGCAGAGGTTGTATGTAGGCCTGGCTTTCTGCAGAGGACTCTGAAACCGGTGCAGGGTGTGAGAGACTGGGAGCAGAAGGCAGAGAGGGGTTTCAGGTGCCCAAAGGGATCGCAGGGACCCCAGGGGTTCAGAGCCGGCCCCTACCGGCCTCCCAGCTGCCTGGAGGCTCGCTGAGGGCAGCAGCTCCTGGGGATAACAGGAGGGTTTGGGCCCAAATATCTGCTCAGAGTTAAGGCCTGTCTGTTGGGGCCTCTCTCTAGCCTCCTGCTACACAGCGGCTGAGTACGTGTGTGCGTGTGTGTGTGTGTCTGCGTGGCTATGCATGTGTGTCGTGAGTTCCAGCGATCCACCAAATGCCTGGCTGGTGGCCAGGGTGGAATGTTTCTGCCCTGGACTTTCTGAGGTGAAACTTGATCTCATCCCTGCTATCAGACACCCGGGCCTACAGCCCAGAGCTTGTGAACACACACACACACAGACAGACACAGACATGTGCACACACACGCACACAGACACACACACAGACGTATATACACATGCACACACACAGACACACACACACAGGTGTACACAGACACACACCCACAAACACACACACACACAATGTATACACGCGCACACACACACGCAAGCACACACTGACACACAGATGCATACACACATGCGCACACACACATACACCTTTACCAGTTGGAAATAATGTGACAAGACAAGACACTCCAGGATGAACAAAAAAAATGTAGAGTCTGCCACAGCCAAACTTCCAGGCTCCTGGTTACCTGTAATCAGCTCCGCTGAGTCGTGACTGAAGCAGAAACCCGGTGATTTGCCTGCTGACATTCTGCGGAAGTGCCTCTGATGTCAATTGCTCCTAAGTGGTTCTGGCTGTGCTTTTCTGGTGACTGAGCAAAGATGGAAAGAGGGGTGGTCTCTGGAAGGAAAGGGGGGACCTGGGCTCGGCCAGGCTCAATGTGCTGGAGATTCTGGGACAGCTGGGTGAAATGCAGGCCATCACCCAGGGAGGTGACAAAGAGGTGACCCTCCTGCTGGCCTGCAGAGCCATGACCTCTGCCTGGCTCGGTCATGACCTTGTGCCCTTGGGAACAGAGCTGGGAGTTTTCTGTTTCCCCCCTGGGTACTGTGGCCCCTGCACCCTTAAGCCAGGGAAGCTGCTGCACTCCCCAGCTTCTTGGCTGGTGGGTTGGCTGGTGGGTTTTGGGGAACAACCTCCAGCTTTGTCCCCTCAGACTCTGCTCTCCAGCCCTAAACATGCCCTGCACTGCCCCTCTCTCGGGCTTTCTGCCCCTTCCCATCCCAAAGCCTTTCCCCTCGCCCCTCTGATCCCTCAAAGTCCTGCCCTACTCCTTGTACATTTTTTTAAAGATTATTTTTTTAAGATTTTTTTTTTAATTGGGGAATTGGGGGGATGGGAACAGTGCTGGGGGATTGGGGGAAGGGGAACAGACAAGTTGCTGTCATTTTGTTCTTCAGTCTAGTTGTGGAGGACGTTGCTTCACTGGCCCAAGTTGGCACCATCATTGCGCTCTTCCCGGGCGAGGCAGATCAGTCGCTGGCTTCTGGACGGCCGCTCACGGCGGCTGCTGGCCACTCACGCTGGCTGCTGGCTACACACGGTAGCCCATGGCAACCCACTGCCACAGGGGCTGCAGCCTACGCCATCGCCGGCGACTCACAGCAGCCCAGCTCCAGGTTGAGCTGTTGTTCAGCATCTTAGCTGTGGAGGGCAGTGTCACTGGCCCTCATATGTGGGATCCGAACCGGGGCCCTCTGGCGTCCCAAGCCAGTTCTTAACCATCGCGCCACTCGGCCGGCCCGAGAGATTTTTTTTTTAAATTCTTTCCTTGGAGACCTCTCTTTTTGCTCTGATCTGGGGTCATCCTTTTCATCATCCTTCCCTTCTCCATCACTCTGGGGCTTCCTCTCAGTATTTTCCTGTGGTCGGAGCTCCTGTTACTTGGATCCTATGTTTTTGTCTAACTTGATTTACGTCTTCATTTTGCTGGAGCACATTCTCCAGTAGCTTCCATAGAAGGGACAAGTGGGAGGTGAAGTCCTGGTGACAGAAATCCTTCTACATAAAGGGTCCTACTCTGTTCAGTCCTCATAGTGGCTTCACCCATGATCCAAAGAGACAAAATCATCCAGGACCCAAATCCCAGGCCAGGGCCAGGTGAGTTCCAGGTGTCACAGGAGGAGGACAAGCTGTGGGCCATCAGCCTCCAGAGGAGCCAGCCTCCTGCATTGGCGCATTCACCCCGCTGGTCTGACCTTGCAGGTAAACCCCTGCCTTCCCATCTAGCTCAAGCGCTAAAGGCTGATCTCACGACCTGTAACTTCTGCAGGACCATGTGGAGGGGCGCCTACCTTGGGTGCCAGCCTGGGGGTCCAGCCTTGGGTGAGCCTCACATACTCAGTGGCCACAGGTTTTCCTCACACCCTGATGCTCTTTTCCGCAGAGATGAGCACCTCCCCCCGCCTCCATGCAGCCTCCCTCCCTTCCCAGGCCTGTCTCTAATGTGTGTCGTAAGGCAGTTCAGGTGGAAAGGCCCTGAGCTTGGAGTCAGAGATCTGAACCCCAAACTCAGCAACCACAAGCAAATCCCTGGGCCCCATTTACAGACAAGGAAACAGAAAGTCAGAGATCCAGAAATACTTCCCCACAGTCAGGTTCAAATGAGAACCTATACGAATGTGTTCATATGATGTTTAAATGCATATGTTTGGGATTATTATTACTCTTGAAGGAAATCAAGTCATTCCTGGGGGTCCAGTCCATTGGCTAATATACCAGGTTGCTGGGATTGTCAGGGTCAGTTTTACCTGTGTGCAGATGCCACGCAGAATTGAGTGACTTTTTTAAAGCCAGAGGATAAAAGTGTTTAGAGCAATGGTTAAACCTTGGCTGAACATTAGACACACCAGGGGAGCTTATAAAACCCGGCTGCCCAGGCTGCACCCGGGCCCATTCAGTTGGGATCCCTGAAGCAGGATCAGTTGCATTTACAGCTCCCAGGGAATTCACATTGCAGCCAGAGTTGAGAGACCCCTGCATCAAACGATCCCTTAAGGCAGCGGTTCTCAGCCTTTCACAGGGGTCGCCTAAGACCATCGGAAAACACATATTTTCGATGGTCTTAGGAACTGAGACACTGCTCCTCTATCCGTCTCCAGGCCCACATGCAGCTACGCTCACATACGAGTACCCGGCAACCCCTGTGAAAGGGTCGTTCGACCCCCAAAGGGGTTGCGACCCACAGGTTGAGAACTGCTGCCTTAAGGGGTGACTCTTAACCCCGGCTGGGCATTCAAATCCCCCTTGTCAGGGGATGTTAAAAACACTGATGCTAGAACCTCGCCCCAGAGAGTTGAGTGACTTGTTTGGGAGCAAAAGCAGCCCAGGTGATTCAAAGGGATATGCAGGCAGGTAGAGGAACTTTGCTCTAAGGCCGTCATCACCCTTCTCTGAGACCCCCAGGAATTAGAGGGCAGAGGTTGAGAGTGGGTGTTTTGTTTTTTTTGTTTTTGCTTTTGTTTTTAATTTTTTTTAATTTTTTTATTTTTATTGGGGAATTGGGGGTATGGGAACAGAGCTGGGGAATTGGGGGAAGGGGAACAGACAAGTTGCTGTCCTTTTGTTCTTCAGTCTAGTTG
>NW_017731437.1:1874292-1880173 GCF_001890085.2 Hipposideros armiger | reverse complement strand
CGGCTCCCTTCATTGCATAAGGATGGTGTGAAAGCTTCTTGTTGCCTAGCAATGGCTGGCAGCAAATCGATCCCCTGCTCTATAGCACAGTAGTTGAAAATTGATTATCTGGGTGATTTGGAGATTTGACTCCGGATGAACAATTTTTTTCCCTCTGGGTAATTGATCAGGGCCATGATAGAGGGTGAGCAAGAGACATTGAAGAGAAGGCTGGGATCAGGTGAAGACACTGCCAAGGAACAAGATGATCAGGGCAGGGGGCGAAGAGCAGCTAAGTACTGAACCCTTGAGCTCTGTTGTCCAAGACCTTCCAGAAGGGCTTGCTTTCGATTCAGCACCTCCGCAGCTGGACAGCGCCTTGGGAGGCCAGGTCTCCACTGCACATTCCCTGAGTGGGCTGGCAATGGACCCTGTTACAATGGGCGAGTTCAGCTGGTGACCTTAAGGAGGCCAAGACCCCAGCCTGGAGCCTGGTATTGACACACTGGCGTGAGCAGCTGAGCTAGCTTTGTTCTATTTATACCCATATTGATAAGTAACAGGGGGTGGGTCCTGCGGCTCTTTGCTGGGGGGCCTGGGCAAGAAAATGGGTCTGACTCCATGTAATGAGACCCTCACTCCTGGCAAAGTGACCCCAAGTTTATGCCCTTCTTTGGGGATGATCAGCAACGTCCGTTGCTGCCGTTTTTATATTCAAAAGAACAGCTAGGGAGAAGGAAAGGGAGCCTGTCCCGTTGAATTCGTTAACTATTCTTGCTTAACAACCAATTGCAAACCTCGATGGCATACAACAATAAGCACGTATTTCACACTCCTTTGTAGGTCAGTGGGGATTTGGCTGATCTTCTTTTCTGTTCAGGTGGAATTTGGCTCCAAGGCGCGAGTGGGGTCTAGATTTGCGTCGTGTGCTCTCATCTTCACGGGACCTGGGGTTGCTCAGGGCACATTCTAGTCATAGGGAAAGGCAGGCGGGCAAGAGGACAAGCCCACTCACCCAGGATACTTCAACCCACGGCTTGTAGCATGTCTGCTCACATTTCACTGGCCAAAGCAAGTCCCAAGGTCAAGCTCAGTATCAGTGGGGCAAGGAATTTATCATGCCCCACACTTGAAAGGTGATCTGTATTCTAGCTGGAATCGTCCCAAGAAAGACATTGACAGGAGGGGAAAACTCAACCGCACGTATTCCAGTTAGCGAACTGCATAGGTCCTCCTGCCCTCCATGGGTCCCTAACGCGGGTAGCGAGCAGGTAACTGATACAGGAGCCCAGCAGCTGCTGGCTACCCATCATGGAGCCAAGGGAACCCTGGAGGCTGGCAAGATGCACCTGCAGTATTTTTGAGGTGAGCAGTTTTGCAGCACTAAAAGTTCTCCTCTGTGTGTGTGTGTGTGTGTGTGTGTGTGTGTGTGTATGTGCACCTTTTCCTCTATTTATAGACTCCCGAGCCGGACAGGGATAAGCAAGGCCTCCACCACCACCAGGCAAAGGGATCTCCACACCTGCCAAAGATGTATCAAAGATGAGTTATGTTTGCACTGACATCTCTGGCGTGTAATACAGGCTGGGAAGAGCAGAGAGACTGAAATTAAAACACAGGCCAGCTAGATACTAAATACAATGTTTTCTGGCAGGTGTTAGCAGCTGTTTAAATTCCTGAGCATGAAATTACATGTGATTTTTTCCTTACTTCAGTAGTAACTACACCGGGCTCTGACTGGGAACCGACACAGAGGAACCGAAAAGGCAAACGCATTGGCGTCTCACAGGTTCCTAGGTTGGTGCCAATTGCACGTGGGCCCAGAGAGCCTCTGGCTGGTTCCCGTGGTTGAACCTCAGAGTGGGAGGTGTTTTCCTTCCTCTCTCCTGGAAGAAAGTGACTATAAATGACCTCAGCCCTGGTACACAGAGGAACCATGGACCCTTCTCTGCCTTTTACCTGCCATATGCTTTTCTCCAAACACAGGATCAGAGACTAGATGGCATCGGTTCTGGAAATGGTGGAGTAGACTCCCTGCAGAATGCAACTATAAACTAAGACTTGAAATATACCAGGGGTGCCAAAAACATGTACCCACGTGGACACTTTGGTCAACGTTGCTCAAGCAGTAATTCGCTGTAATCAGAAGTGCCAGGACACTGATGGGAACCACTTTGAGCACCTCTTGTCATTGCAGAAGTCAAACATGACTTGTATTCACCTTTTGTTATCGGTATATATCGAGTACTACAATTTTAATGCAACTTTCCTTTCTTAAAATATGTAGACATTTTTCGGCACCCTCTGTAGTTAGGCCAAGAGGCATGAATAAGGGCGTTCTAGGCTAAGGAAAAAGTAAAAGGAGGCAAGCAGTCAAAAAACAGAAATAACAGTAAAGTGTCTGTATCAGTTAACTATTGCCACGATAATGCTGCGTAACAAACATCCTAATGCTTAGTGGCTTACAACACCACCATTTATTCTTGCTCAGCTTGGTGGGTGGGCTGCAGTGACTGTATGTCATGTGTATTCATTTGGTGACCCAGGCAGCTACCCATAGGAAGCCCTTCTCCCAGCAATGGCAGACGTGCAAGAGATAAGCTCAAATGCACATTGCATTTGGCACCTCTGCTTGTGTCACGCCCACTCACATCCCATTGGCCAAAGCAAGTCACGTGGCAAGGCTAAAGATGAGGGACAGGGAGGTACACCATACATTTTGGTGGGAAGAGCTTCAAATGCACATCACCAAAGGCATATAGGGAGGGATGATGAATTGGGGTCAATGCCTCCACCTTCCACAGTACCTGAGGGACATCTGCAAGCAACTGAACAATTTCCTGCATTATTGCGTGCAAGATGGGGTGAGGAGCAGAAGAGACAGGCAAAGTGTGACAACTGGAGCTTCTGGGTGCTGTGCAGGGAGCTTGGGCTTTCCACATGGGCTATAGGGGCCCTGTATTAGCTTGGGCTGCTATACCAAAATACCACAGACGATGGCTTCAACAACGGACATTTATTTCTTACAGTTCTGAAGGGAAGTCTAAGACAAAGGTGCTGGCTGATTTGGTTCNCAACTCACAGCAGCCCAGCTCCAGGTTGAGCTGTTGTTCAGCATCTTAGCTGTGGAGGGCAGTGTCACTGGCCCTCATATATGGGATCCGAACCGGGGCCCTCTGGCGTCCCAAGCCAGTTCTTAACCATCGCGCCACTCGGCCGGTCCCGTGAGTGGGTATTTTGTGATCGCAAAGCTTTAGGGTGTAAAACTTGCTTTGCGTGGAGGAGCCCAGGGGAGCTGGCGTTGCCTCTCCATGCTGGTTCTGCTTCCATAGCTGCTGCTGGTGTTCCTTTCCAAACCATTTCCTCTGTTGTTGTCCCTGCCAGTGCAGCAGATGTTGCAAGCCTATGGGGTGGTAGAGTCCAGCCTTCCAGCTCAGCTGGAAAACTCTCCATTGGCAAAGTGGGAGGGGCCGGGGCTGCAGGGCGCACGTCCCAAATGTGTGCCTGCAAAGGAAAGTTGGGGTGGTTCTTCTGCCCTCTGTAGTCGAAAGGTCAGCCTGGAATATGGAGACACTCAGGGCTCACACACAGAACATCTTATCCCTATGAATATACCATGATGGGGCGGTGGTTATTGAGAGTGGAACACCCCTCTACCCCTAGAGAGAAACTAAGGGATCTGGCTTTGTCCTCCGGGAAAGAACTGTTTGAGATGTGACTAGCCCATTGCCTCTAGGTCTATGGAGCGCCCTCACGAAGGGGATATAAATCCAGTCATCTCCTGGTCCAGCAAGGATCTAGGCTTACCGCAAACAGCAGGATTTGGGCTTCACTTCCTGACCATCAAGACAACACTATCCTGGGGGTGGTCCACCTCCTGAACTGTTGGGTTTGCTCTCCCTGAATTAACCACGTACGTGCCAGGCACTGTGGAGCTGCCAGAATTCCTGGTTGAAGACCACAGGCCCCCAACCAGGCCATGCTGGCTGGAGCAGGGACCAGGCACAGCACGGGGGCATGTGGGCACCTGGGTTCCGTGTTGGTGTCTTCACCCCCTCACTGTTGACCTCAGATTTTGGATGGCGGTTTTCGCACCTGTCAAATGGGGTAATAACTGTTTTAACAGGATTCTGTGAGAGCCAAACATGACAATGCAAGTGAATTAGCTTTGAAAAGCATTTCCAAGGCATGTAGACACAAAGGATTACAGGGTGAGGTCCCTCTGGCTCGGTGGTGCTGTGAAGCGATGTGCACAGCCCATGGTCCCACACAGAATCAGGGACTGTGGAATTCACTGCATTTGGAGGCTCACTTTGCTGCATGTGCACAGTGAAGAGGAGTGGGGGTGGGGCTGGCCTTTTTCCTTTCATGGAAGTCTGGGAACTTGAAACATTCAAACCCATCATTCTCCAAACGCTTTTTATAGTCCTTCAGACGCTTATGTCTCCGCAGATCTACACATCACAGGTACGCAGCTAGACAGGGCTTATTAAATCATGAGCTAATGCAGGGCCTAATTAGGTGCTTCTGACACTCGTTACCATCTGCTGAGGCTGGAGTGAAGTCTGGAAGTTCTGTGTGCTTTTTCAAGGCCTTCGAGTCCCCGGCACCCTGTGGGGTTTAGCTCTCATGGTCTGAGCCTCAGAGCTAGGGAAATACTATCAGAAGATGGATTCGATCCTTAACTGATTTCCATTTTAAGACACAAGCTGTGGGGATTATTACAAAATCACTCCAGTTAATTAAAAAAGAGAAAAGCTTTGAAGTAATTTACTCGTGTTTATGTGTTTTGTCCCAGAGTGGTCTCTGCTGGTGGGTGAAATTCCAGGACTGCGGGGCTTGCCCTTATCACTGCCCGCAACAAAGGAGCCTGTGAGACTAATTCTTGACATTGATTTTCTTTGTCATCAGATGAATCCCTCAGTAACTCAAGAATCGCGGTGAGTCAGGCTTGGAAAATTGATCAACTGGTTTCTCCAAGGTCGCCCTTCTCCCCCTCCAGTAACATATGACACGTTCATTTCCAAGGTTGAAGGGGAGTGGATGACTTGTCATTATGTTCTCCCCGTGTCCCCGCTCTCTCCAGGTGCAGTCTAAGTCTTTTCTGTTCGTTGATTTTCATGTTTAGATTTGGTTCTAGGAGAAAGGAATCAGAAACCTTTTATTCAAAAAGAGTGGTGTGTCACCCTAGTGGGGCGCCTACTTTTTCCTTAATAATTCATAAGGAAAAATATAGTCCAGACATGACCCCTTTGTCACATATATGTATTGCACATATCTCCTTCCGCTTGGTGGGTTGCCATTCCCTAATAAGCAATCAACAGCTGCCAACTTTCTGAGAGAGAGAGGGAGAGGGAAAGGGAGAGAGAGAGAGAGAGAGAGAGAGAGAGAGAGAGAGAGAGAGAGAGAGAGAGACCAAATATTACAGACTACTGATAAAGACCACTTACCAACACACCAAATCTGAATCTGACCAAGCTACTAATCCACAGGAAATATGGGGGATGGAGGAACATGGTAAACTGCACCATGGGTATAAGGTTCAACGATTCAGCTCATGGAAACCTCTACAGCACAAATAGTCTTTCAGCAAGGGACAACTGGTAGATTAAAAGTAACTTAAGAACCATAACAACCAAGGACGATGTTTGAAACTTTATTTAGAGCCCAATTAAAATAAAACTGTAAAAATGTCAAGACATTTGGGGACACAAACACTGACTAGATTCTTGATGTTTTGAAGAAATTAAGGTTTATTTCTTTAGCGTGATAATAATATTGTGGTTTTTTGGTTTTTGCTTTTTAAGAGTCCTTCCCTTTCAGAGATGCCTACTGAAATACCTGTGCATGATGCTGAGAATGTGCTTAAATATAATCTGATGGCAGGGGTGGGGCAGCGAGT
>NW_017731437.1:1866413-1870992 GCF_001890085.2 Hipposideros armiger | reverse complement strand
GGGAGAGAGAGAGAGAGAGAGAGAGAGAGAGAGAGAGAGAGAGAGAAAGAGAGAGAGCCCTCTGATGTAACTTTTTTATGGGCCTTAATTTCATCATGAGAGCCCCACTTTCATGACCTCGCCTAAACCTAGTCACCTCTCCAAAGCTCCATCTCCAAATACCATCACATTGGGGCTTAGGACTTCCACATACAAATTTGGGGGGGATATGATTCTGTCCATAGCAGAGCCTGTGAAGGATTCTGAGCTGCAGTGTGACATGACCAGGTTTGTGCTTTGAAAAGTTGCCCTAATGATGTGCAGAAGGGATTTGAGGTGGTTACACTCGTTGTGATTGTGAGTGCGTGTGTATGCATGTCTCCCTCTACAGGACCAGGTTTGAACCAGCCTATGATCGTAAGAAAGGGTAGGAAGGCAGGAGACACAGTTTTGAGAACTACTTCAGCAGTCAAAGCGGGAAGTAGCAACTGGTGGGACGTGGTGAAGCAGGTGACGAGGGCAGCCAGGACAGGCCTCTTGGGTTTCCAGCTTGGGGACCACAGGCCCCAAACACCTCCTGACACTTCAGGAGGAGATGCTGACTTAAGGAGAAGGAATAAGAATGGTCGTTTTAGTGTGAACAAGCCGAAGCATCACAAACATCTTCGTGGGAAGACAAACAATTGGAAAAGGAGCGCCACAGGGTAGGACCTCCTCTGATTTATCCACTGCTGGACTCTCAGTGATTGCACTGTGCCTGGTACCCCACAGGCACTCAAGAAACGAATGATGGAGTGAGATCTGCCTGGGCATCTGAGTCTGGAGTTCAGGGAGAGCCCTGGCCTGGAGTCACAATTGGGGGGTCATCTAGATCCAGGTGGGCACTCAACACCCAGGGACCAACTTCTCTGTGACACTGCTTCCTGGTCTGGCTGATCACTGTGACCATCGCTGTTGGTTCCTGGTTTTCTTCTAAGCCATTGCTTCTCCATGTTGAAGAATCCCCCTTCCTCCGGCGTGGCCCTCCTGGCCCTCTCCAATCTGCTCCCTCCCGCCTCTCCATCCCCTCCCCGTGCTTGGTGGGCTCCCCATCTCTCCTGCACTCCCGCCTCCTCCGTGCCGGCTCGCACGCACGGGGCCTCGCTTGCCCTTTCTCTCGTTTTTTCCAGGTGCCAAAGTGCTGCTCATCCTTCACGGCCAACCTTGAACGCCCTCTGCTCCGTGAGGCCTGCAGCGCCTCGCCTCTCAGAAGGAAGCCCTCCCTCGTGGTTCCCACCGCACTCGCACCTCCCGGGGTGTCAGGCCTGAAATGAACTTGCAGTATTAAATGCTGCCTTGACCTCGGAGCCTCACAAGACCCCCAAAGGCCTAGCTGAGCTCAGCTCCTCTCACCAGATGTCCCCTCACCCAGCAGGAAAGGTTCCCCACCTGGCCAGTTCCCCTGCCAGCCAGACCAGCTGCAGCCTCCCCCCACCCGGTCCCCAGCCTCATGGGCTTCTCCTCCCTGCTGCCCGCAGAATTATTCAATTACATCCCCCAATGGGAACCAAGGGTCACCTCACCCTCCTGTTACTACAAAGCCGCCTCCCACAGATCCTGGTTCCTCCCTCTGCTCCCGAGTGCAAACCCCGTCTGTGTGGCCTCACACGACATGTAGTGTCCTGTCCCCCAGGCTGTGAGCATCAACTGCTGACAAGCTCATCTGCCCACGGTCGGGTGTCATGGGCTCGGCCATCTCACAGGATTCAGTGTGAGGCTCCCTCCCACCAGTGGGGTGAACAGGAAGGAATGCCTCCCCTCCTGCTCGCGTCAGGCCGCAGGTCGGTTAGGTGCGTTTGTGCCCCTGCTCCTCTGTCCCTCAAGGTCATGGGCAGCGTGGCCGCATCTTGGTGGCCCCAGCACCTCGCTTGGTCCATGGAATCGGCTCAGGAAATACATGTGGACTGGACGGTTCCTTCACCCTTCCTGCCCCACCCCCACGCTCACCCCCAGCTCTCCCAAGGCCCCTCATCTGAGTTCCCATCCCTCATGGTGCCAAGTGAACGCTTTTAACTGGGGGCTTTATCTTGCTTTCTAAGCCTTAGTCCGCGCCTGTGCTGAGTTTGGGAATTCTGGATAAACATTCACAGACCACCATGAGTCTTTGCAAAGATTCCCTCCAGCAACAAGGCCATTTAAATATTGTCTGAAACCAAGCCAGTCTCCTGCTCATCTCCCTGCCCAGCTCCAAAAGGGGTTTAATTTTTCTATAAATTAACTTGCACAGTGTCACACCACATTAACGCACCTTGGGACATTCCTATTCTGATCTGTGAGCAGCTGACACGCCGAATGATGCCACGTTTCTCTCCGGGGACGTTTTCCGTAATGTAGCTGATTAAAATATAGCTGACTGCAGGAGAAGCAGCGGACTCCAGCCAGCCGCGGGTGAGGCTGCGAAACCCAGGGATAATGAATAATGGTTTGTGGCAACACTGATAATGCACCTGCTATTATATCGACTGGGGCTGTGGCTGCAGTTAATTGCGCTGAATTGCTAGGCTGGAGCTGTGTTCCGCTCAGGGCTTGGCTGCTACCTTCCTCTTTAGAAAATGTCCACTTGTCTGAGGCTGGGTCCTTGTTTCTTCCTCTTGGAACTCCATTCTAATGAGATGGCTATTTTTGCTGGCGGCCGCCTGTGGGGGTGTGAGTTAGGAATGCGTTAGAGCTCTGGGCTCCATCTGTTGGCGTGTGCACGCCTTCCCATCAGAGTGTGTACCACGCGTGCTGGGTGCCCCGCATAATGGGGGAACCACAGTATCCTCTACCCCCACCCCAAAGCTTATTGTCCTGGACAAGAGACAGACACCCCACCCACAGTTTGGGTGCTGCCTGTGTGTGGAGTCAGTCTAGGAGTTGCTTCGAATCCTGCCTCCTCAACTTCCTAGCCATGAGGCGTTGACGCTCAGCCCCTAGAAAGCAGTGATGCTCGTGTGCCCACTTCAGAGTGTCCTGGCTTTACATGGGCCACATACATAGACTGTTTAGCACTGTGCTTGGTACAGCGTGAGCTCCTGCTAAGCGGGCCTGGTTGTCCTAACAGTGGCCTGTGCAATGGGCCACAGGCGCAGAGGAAGGAGTGACCGGCTACCTGGAAGGTCAGGGCGGTCCCACAGAGGGGGTGAGCAGGAATTAAGTTTTGTGGGGGAGGGCAGGCTATGGGGCCAGTTCTCATCCACTGCCAGGCGCTACCCTGGCCCATCTCCTCCATCGGTTCACACGCAGAGCGGCCCCGAAATGCAGAGGCACCAACACCCCTGGAGACAACCCTTCATGCCTGGGACTGGAGTCAGAGCCTCTTGCCCTGTGGTGGGCGAGTCTGGGGTACAGTCCACAGGCTCCTAGGGCTCCTTCTGCAGGCTCCAGCCCAGGCCCCCAACACATCCCTCACTCCTTCTTCCTGGGGTAACCTCAAATAAACTGTGCACACTCACGTCCTTGCCTCAGGTTTTGTTTTTGGGGAACCCGACTGAGGAAGAGGAACACACTCCTAGCCATCCGACCTCCACCAGGTCCACCCTTCCCCCGGCCGAATCTTGAGAAGAAACACCATGGACACAAGGCCCTGCCCGGGACACCCACAGCGGGTGGCTCAGTCCACAGGAAGCCGTGCCTAAGAGGGTTCCTGGGAGAGGTTCTGCCCACCCTTCCACTCCCCCCGCCAAGGAGAAGCTGCCCAAGGAGCAACTGGGATTTCTCCCCAATAACGCAACCCACCCTCTATCTCACCACAGACCCCAGCAGCAGGGGACATGAGAGGCTGGTGCTGGCCCTGGGTGCCCAAGGCCCTTCCCTCAGCTCCACACCCACCAGAAAGTGCCCCCTGTGCCAGAGCCGCCCACGTGCAGTTACACTGGCTGAGTCACCCAATGTAGAGTCTGGTTCAAACCCAAGTGTATCAGTTATCTGTTCCCACACTGACGCTGCCTAACAACTCAGCCCTCAGTGGCATTCAACACACAACTACTTTTGCTCCAGAGGAGTCTACGGGCTGGCGGGATGGTTCTGCTGCCCCAGGTGGGCCCTCCCATGTGCCTGCTGTCAGCTGCCAGGTGGGCTGGGGGCTGCCCGGTCTAGGACGGGAGACTCCACACCACTGACATGAGGTGCCTGGAGGGTGAGGTGACTGCAGCACAGGCACTAAGACAGGTGGCCCGGGGTTCCAGCCCCACCTCCACCACCTACTAGCTGTGTGGCCTTGGTCAAGTCTCTGCCTTCTCTGTGCCTCTTTGTAAAATTAGGGACTAGTAATGGCGTCTTCCTCACGGGATGCCATGAGGACAAAAGAAGCTAACGTCTGAATGTTCAAGACATGGTCCAGAAGTCAGGGCACAGATGACGCTGTGATTCGTGGCCCTGAGGCCCCCAGTACGCTGCTGACTGGCTCCCCATCCCGGTCCTGCGGCCCCACCTCTGCACTGGCACAGGGGGCAGGAGCCCTGCACGGGGGTCACCTGACGGCCTCGGCAGGGGACGCCCCATTGAACTCTGCGGCCTGCTCCCCATCAGTCTTTGCCTAGATCTGCGGCGGGGTAATGGCTCGGAGTGAAAGCCCAGCTGC
>NW_017731437.1:1863452-1865343 GCF_001890085.2 Hipposideros armiger | reverse complement strand
TGGGGGAGATGGGGTAGGTGGCGAGTGAGGTGACCTAGAGGCCCAGCCTGTTAGCTGATCATGGGAGGCGAGAGTGAGTAACTGATTCTGAACTCCGCTCCTGGGAGAGAGCTTGCAAACTAGGTTGACATTTAAATATCCCAAAATTGCTACTATGAGCTTGGTTTAGGGTAGATTTTCACACATGCAAATAGATATTACTTTGCTCCTGTAGAGAACTTGGCAGAAAGACACTCGGGGAACAAACTGGGCTGGGTGTGTGAGGAGAGTTCAAGCTGATCTACACAGGGCCGCCTGCCCCAGAGCGGGCAGCTGTGTGTCCCCTCCTTCAGCAGATTGGGGAGGGGCCTTTTCCTTCCATCGGATAAAGCAGAGAAGGTAATAAGCCTGCTCGGCTAAGCCTTACATTCCCGGCGCCAAAAATAAGGCACGCAAGAATAAATCCTTGGTTTTGGCGCTTAATCTCATCCTTTCCTCCTGAAGCCACAGACCGAGCAGCTGTTTACCAGGAAAGGGAATTCAGAGCAGGGTAATAAAAAACACTGGGGGAGGGAGCGGTCACTGGTGTGTAACTGTATCAACCACGTTCCTGGTTTCTGCAAACTTGATTGCATTAACATCTGCCCTCCATGTGTGCCCATGCTGGACACGCCTTGTCACCTTGCCTGGGCCTCCTGCTCCCCTCCAGCTTCCACCGGCTTCCCCTTCGCCTTCCCCAGCCCCACTCAGAGGGAAATCCTCCTCCCAGGGGCCAGCTTTTCAAATACAAACCAGCCAGTCCAGAGCCCACTCCCCAACCAGGCTCTCACACTCCCAAACACCCACCACATTACCTGCCCTAATCACCCCAGGGCCAGGCATCAGCCGCCTAGGGACAGCTCCATTGCCCCAGAAGCCACTGCAGTTATTCAAGGTAGCCAATCGCAAGCCTGCTCACCCCTTTCTGTGGAAACCACAGTAAAGTCACTTGCCGGCAGTTCCTGCCTCTCCCTCTGCCTCCTGACCCACCCTGGTGCTTCTCCATGTGCCCTGCCCACCCCACGGCAAGGTGTGTACTTCCTGTCAGGGGAACTGGAGTAACTACCTTTTCAGTTGCAGTCATTTCCTGATCTGTTGTTCTTACCATGCCTCAGATTTTTTACTAATACATCATATTTTAAAACAGTAACAAACACCAGGCCTTCTGCCATTGCCAGGATAGGCAGAAGAAGTAAACAAATGCCTGTTTTCACCCACTCAGCCTTCCATCATCCATCCAATATTTATTGAGCAATATGGTGGCTCTGAAACATCTCCCAGAGTGAATCCTGCCTTTCCACTTCATTACGTTGTCTTTTTATTTTGGGAGCTTTCAATTTTACTGTTGTCAGATCTACTTAGTCTGTATAATTTGTGCTTCTTGGATCTTTAGAAGTCCTCTCAACGTCATAAAGATGTTCTCTTATATTTTCTCCTTAAAGATATAAAGTTTTGCGTTTTCACACTGAGGCCTTTAATTCATCTGGAGCTTATTTTCCTGTTTCATATAGGTAAATACTAAGTTTATGTTTTCCTGTATGAATAGCCAGGTGTCCTAATACCATTTGTTGTGCGGCTCACTCTCCCCGCCACTGATTGTACTGACACATCTGTCATTTGCTAAGTTTCCACAAACTGATCACCTGTTCTTGGTTTCCCTATTCTATTCCGTTGGTCTATTTGTCTTAGATCCAAGCCACACTTTTTATTGCTACAAATTCCTTTATAGTCAGTATTTGCATCTGGAGGGGCAAATCTCTCATCTATCTCCTTCAAACTTGTTAATTCTTTCTTTTTTTATGTTTTCTGTTTCACTAATTTCTGTACTGGCTAGTTCCTTCAGGTTTTGTTTTTGGGGAACCCGACTGAGGAA
>NW_017731437.1:1855292-1861216 GCF_001890085.2 Hipposideros armiger | reverse complement strand
CTGGGCCAGTTTTTACGTTGCTTTCATGACTTGCGCTTGGTGTAAAACCTCACCCTGCCCTCATTTTTGGCACAGGCCTGGGGTTTTGATTTCTGACAGGTGGATTTTTGTTTCTACCCTAAGTCACTAACCCAAAAGGTGGTTTTTCTAGCCCCCTTTGCACCATCTCCAGGGCAACGATGGGCAGCCCTTGAAGACGCCACACTTTAAGCTGAGGTTCCATTCCAACTGTATCACCATAAGCGAGCGCCAAATGCCACCCCCTCTCCCCACATTAGAACCTCAGACCCCACCCCCAGACCTTGGGAGTGTCGGGGTCAGCCTCTGTTTTCCTGCCCCTGCTTTAGCCATCTGTTTCCCATCCTGAGGACTTCCTGCTCTCCCTTTTGAGTGTGGTATTGTATTCTGTTCTGCTTATCCTTGTCCATTCACCTGGTCTGCCATGTTTGCTGGAAGTCCTTCTCTCCTTCTATTCACCTGCCCTTCACCTGGTTTTAACAGACACATGCATGTTCAAAGGGCCCTTAGATAGAGGAGGTAGGAGGGAGGGACCAGCCAGAGAGAGAGAGGGTAAATAATGACGGAAGAATGCGAGACCTGGGTGCCTGCAGGGATGAATTTGGGGAGACCTGGTTTGGAGTCAGAGAAGGGCCTAATGAAATAAGCAACTCAAGTGGGCTGATTTGGGAGACCTTCCAAAGAGTACATGTCTTGTGTCTGACCCTGTTATCTCTTTTTAACTGTAGCATGACCTCATGGGAACCCACACTGTGGTTCCATAGGTCCGCACCATGGTCCGGCCAGGTGAGCCACCTCTCTCGGGCAGAGAGGTCCAGCCTCAGGCCACCGCGGCCCCTGGGGAGTGCACTGAGACCCACGGCTCTAGAAGTCAGGATGGAAAGAGGGCACTGGAAGGAGAACGTCATAGAGAGCCAAGAAAGCATCAATCTCTTGTAAAATGGAAGCCTGCCACTTCCAATCTCCAATCAAGCAGAGGAGACAGAGGAGGTGGCTGTCACCAAGCTGCCACAGCCTCAGAATCGCTGCTGAGTAATTGCTCAGTACTTCACGTCTGGGATGGGGGCGCTTCATGCAATATTTCATGGGAGAGATATCGAGCCCTCATCGGGAGGAAGAAATATGATTGTTAAACAGGCAGCTAATGGTGCCCCATCCATCTGGTGGCAAATCAGTGAGGTTCATTAGCTGACCAGCCCAGCCTCAGGGGAGGGAGGCAAAATTAGCTGGAGGAGGGAAGCGGTTAGAAAGGAACTGGAGGGAGTTAGGGTGGAGGGAGCCCGTCTTCTGGGCGGTGATTCTGGAACATGGAAGGGAAGGAATGAGAAGTTTGTTTTCTTCCCAGCTCCCGACAAGGAATATTCTGAGTGTGTGGTGCAGATTTCCAAATGGAATCCCTAGTCAGTGACTCTGATCAGCCCCCTTCCCCCAAGATCATAAACTTCCATGCTAAATTCCCACCCTGTGCTACCCCCAAAACTCACAAGGCTGTTCTACAAAAACGTGCACAATCCACCCGACCTCTGGGTCATCGGGAAATCAAGAACAAACCCCTCCTCGGGAGGGAGCCGGGAAGCTGCCCGCCCTGGGAAACCTACACGGAAATTCAGTCAGATGTGCACTTTTGTTGGTGCATCATCTTTGGTCGCCAGCCAGGTCCCAAGCTAAGACCGGTCAGCTTGTGGTTCAGAGCAGGAAAAGTGTGGGGGCGAGGGTGGGAGTACGGGAGAGGGGGTGTTTCAGGTTGCTTCTGAAAGCGACACCAAATGCTCTCTGCTTCATCCTAGAAAGCCCAACCTACAGCTCACTTTTTGATTCTTAAAATTGTAATAGACACACTTAAAATAAAAGAACACCAGTGGAAGAAAACTGAATCACTTTGGAATATTACAAAGCAACGCACCCTATAGCCATAGCACTTCTTAGGGGTGTGCTTTGTCCCCCTGTCACTGTTCAAGTGGACCTGGTCACTGGCCATGCCTGCCTTACATGCCTCGAGGCACACAGCCCACAGCCCACCTCTCCTTGGGTCACTTAACATTTAGCATCACTCAGCGAGGCCCTGCCACACACACCCTCAAGTCTCAGTGGCTTGCTGTGAATGCTGTGTTTTCTCATGACTGCCCTGCCCCATGTGGCAAAGGCAGAGGTTGCAGTGATGCAGTCACAAGTGAAGGAACACTTGAGGCCCCCAGAAACTGCAGGGAACAAGGAAGGAGTCTCCCATGGAGCCATCAGAGGGAGCGTGCATGACCCTGTGACATTGTGATTTCTGACTTCCGGCCTCTAGAGCTGGGAGAGAATCCACTTCTGTTGTTGTAAGTTCGTGGTACTTTGTTACAGCAGCCACAGGAAGCTAATACAAATATTATCTTCACCCTGGGACCCACGCTGCTTCTACTCACAGCACTGGGGTTTTCCTCAAAGGAAAAGAAAGCAAGGCACAAAGTGTGAGCTGGTTGTCAAAGCATCCACTCAAAGGGGACTCAATCACTGCTCACATTGCATAGGTTGGAGCACGTCACCTCGTTACCCCTGAGTTGAAAGAGCAGGGAAATCTCATCCTCTACTACAGAGGTTGGCAACTTCTTCTGTTAAGGGGACATAAATAGTCTAGACTGTGGGCTGCGTGGTCTCTGTCACAGTTACTCAACTCTGCCATCTTAATGAGAAAGCAGCCATAGACAAAGGTAAATGAACGTGTGTTCCAATAAAACTTTCTTTACAAAACCAGGCAGTGGGCCAATTTGGCCCATGAGCCGTATTCTGCTGACCCCTGATCTACAGGAAGGGACAATGGATATTGGTGGATAGAGGGCAGTTTAGCACGTGTTCCTTGGTGCTCCTTACCTCCTCTTCTGGTTATCTATTGCTGCAGAGCAAATCTTAGCAGCTTAACACAACCACTATCTGTANCTTTTCTCTAATTTTTACCTCCCATGTTGCATGTTATTGTTAGCTAGCATTTTAGTTTCATTTTATTTTTAACCCCCTTGATTCATCAACATTATCTTATTAATATTACTATTAATTAGATAGTCAATGCTTATTAGGTTGACTATCATTTAAATCCTTCTTGGGTTTAATTTCTACTTTAACTAAAGCAAACATTAATAGTTCTTTCAGTGAGGACCCACGAGTAGTGAGCTCTCTTTGTCTCTGTCTGAAAACGTCTCTATTACAACCTTCACTTTTGGATGATAGTTTAGCTAGGCATATAATTCTAGGTTAACACATACATCCCCTCATTATAGCAAAGTCCTCTGGCATCCGTTGGTGAGTTCTGTCCATCTAACTGTCATTTCTTCTTAGGTAGGTAGTCTTATCTCTTTCATTGCTTTTAAGATCTCTGTGTCTTTGATGCTCTATTTTCTCCACAATGTGTCTAGATGTGTATTTGTTTTTATTTGTCTTGTTTGGATCATGTGATACTTCACTCTGATGACTAATCCCTCAATTATGGAAAAATCCTGTCTTTTTTTTCACTTTGAATTTGCCTCTCTCCCATTGTTTTTATTTTCTTTTTCTGGACCATCTATAAGAAGTATGTTCAACCTACTCATTTATTCTGTCTTCCACATGTCTTGATTGTGCTTTCATACTTTCATATTTTTCATCTCTTTACATATCTGTGCTGCATTTTGGATGATTTCTTTCTATTTATTTAACTCTCTCTTTGGTATTGTCAATTCTGCTATTCATCTCATAAACTTAATTTATAGTTTCAATGGAGATACTTTTTACTTCTCAGTCTAGTTGATTGTTTTTATATCTGTTTATTCTCTTTTCAAAATGTCTTGTTCTTTATTTATGGCTCCAATTCCTTCTTATACTTCCCATATCATTTTCAGGACTTTAAAATCACATTCAGCTGTTCTATTAATTTCAGTTATTGGAGAGCTAATTCTCCTTTTGTTACTTCTAATGACTCTTTTTTTGTAGTAGTTTGTTTATGTACATGTTTTGTAATTTTTCTATTGTGGGTTCACATTAAGGGTGTTTGCCCCTGTCCTGTGGGAATCCAATACCCTCTATGTTGTCAAAATGTCCCTGTAGCGTGATTTCATATTTGCTTCTGCCGGGGTCCTGGTATTTAAATGGTCTGGGCCAGTTTTTACGTTGCTTTCATGACTTGCGCTTGGTGTAAAACCTCACCCTGCCCTCATTTTTGGCACAGGCCTGGGGTTTTGATTTCTGACAGGTGGATTTTTGTTTCTACCCTAAGTCACTAACCCAAAAGGTGGTTTTTCTAGCCCCCTTTGCACCATCTCCAGGGCAACGATGGGCAGCCCTTGAAGACGCCACACTTTAAGCTGAGGTTCCATTCCAACTGTATCACCATAAGCGAGCGCCAAATGCCACCCCCTCTCCCCACATTAGAACCTCAGACCCCACCCCCAGACCTTGGGAGTGTCGGGGTCAGCCTCTGTTTTCCTGCCCCTGCTTTAGCCATCTGTTTCCTATCCTGAGGACTTCCTGCTCTCCCTTTTGAGTGTGGTATTGTATTCTGTTCTGCTTATCCTTGTCCATTCACCTGGTCTGCCATGTTTGCTGGAAGTCCTTCTCTCCTTCTATTCACCTGCCCTTCACCTGGTTTTAACAGACACATGCATGTTCAAAGGGCCCTTAGATAGAGGAGGTAGGAGGGAGGGACCAGCCAGAGAGAGAGAGGGTAAATAATGACGGAAGAATGCGAGACCTGGGTGCCTGCAGGGATGAATTTGGGGAGACCTGGTTTGGAGTCAGAGAAGGGCCTAATGAAATAAGCAACTCAAGTGGGCTGATTTGGGAGACCTTCCAAAGAGTACATGTCTTGTGTCTGACCCTGTTATCTCTTTTTAACTGTAGCATGACCTCATGGGAACCCACACTGTGGTTCCATAGGTCCGCACCATGGTCCGGCCAGGTGAGCCACCTCTCTCGGGCAGAGAGGTCCAGCCTCAGGCCACCGCGGCCCCTGGGGAGTGCACTGAGACCCACGGCTCTAGAAGTCAGGATGGAAAGAGGGCACTGGAAGGAGAACGTCATAGAGAGCCAAGAAAGCATCAATCTCTTGTAAAATGGAAGCCTGCCACTTCCAATCTCCAATCAAGCAGAGGAGACAGAGGAGGTGGCTGTCACCAAGCTGCCACAGCCTCAGAATCACTGCTGAGTAATTGCTCAGTACTTCACGTCTGGGATGGGGGCGCTTCATGCAATATTTCATGGGAGAGATATTGAGCCCTCATCGGGAGGAAGAAATATGATTGTTAAACAGGCAGCTAATGGTGCCCCATCCATCTGGTGGCAAATCAGTGAGGTTCATTAGCTGACCAGCCCAGCCTCAGGGGAGGGAGGCAAAATTAGCCGGAGGAGGGAAGCGGTTAGAAAGGAACTGGAGGGAGTTAGGGTGGAGGGAGCCCGTCTTCTGGGCGGTGATTCTGGAACATGGAAGGGAAGGAATGAGAAGTTTGTTTTCTTCCCAGCTCCCGACAAGGAATATTCTGAGTGTGTGGTGCAGATTTCCAAATGGAATCCCTAGTCAGTGACTCTGATCAGCCCCCTTCCCCCAAGATCATAAACTTCCATGCTAAATTCCCACCCTGTGCTACCCCCAAAACTCACAAGGCTGTTCTACAAAAACGTGCACAATCCACCCGACCTCTGGGTCATCGGGAAATCAAGAACAAACCCCTCCTCAGGAGGGAGCCGGGAAGCTGCCCGCCCTGGGAAACCTACACGGAAATTCAGTCAGATGTGCACTTTTGTTGGTGCATCATCTTTGGTCGCCAGCCAGGTCCCAAGCTAAGACCGGTCAGCTTGTGGTTCAGAGCAGGAAAAGTGTGGGGGCGAGGGTGGGAGTACGGGAGAGGGGGTGTTTCAGGTTGCTTCTGAAAGCGACACCAAATGCTCTCTGCTTCATCCTA
>NW_017731437.1:1850392-1853804 GCF_001890085.2 Hipposideros armiger | reverse complement strand
GGAAGACAGTTTGGGCTGGAATCATCTGCGGGCTCCCTCATCTTGCATGTCTGGAGCCTGGGCTGCCAGCACCAAACAGCTGGGGGTGGATGCTGGACTCCTGGCTTCCTTATCTCTGTGTGTCTCTCCACATGGTTTCTGCAGCATGGCTTCTGCTATTTGGAGGCTCAGGGCTCCATAGGTCAACAGTGAGAGAGGAGAGAGACAGAGGGAGGGGGAGAGAGGGAGAGAGAGAGAGAGAGAGAGAGAGAGAGAGAGAGAGAGAGAGAGAGAGAGCGCGCAAGACACCAAGTGGAAGCCACATAGCCTTTTATGGCCGAGTCTTTGAAGGCACAGCATCAGTTTGGACTCATTCACTCACAAGCCTACCCAGGTTCCAGGGGAAGGCAAATGCACCTCACTCCTGACGCGGAGTGTTAGGGTTCTGGAAGAGAACGTGCGACTTGAAGTATTGCTGTGGCCATTTTTGGACAAAAGCCCATCAGGCAGGGCATTGCACCTCCCAGTCACCGAGGGCAGAGGCCAGACCTCTCTTTGGGTGATGTTAATCCTCTACACACGAACTAATTCCTGAGGCTGTGAAGATTCAGGGAGCTGATCCCTGTAAAGTATGTACCGTGATGCCGGACATACAGCAAGCGCTCAGTAAATGTAGCCACCATTAAGTCCCGATTTTACACATGGGAAGAATGCTGTGTGACAGTGCTATAGACTGAATGTCTGTGTCCCCCCAAAACTCATGTTGAAACCCTAATCCCAAAGTAATGGTGTCAGAAGGCGGGGCCTTGGGGAGGTGAGCAGGTCGTGAGGGTGGAGCCCTCATGGATGGGATGAGTGCCCTTAAAAAGGGGACCCAGAGAGCTCCCTTGTCCCTCCTTCCATGTGAGGACACAGTAAGAAGACAGCCATCCAGCCCAACGCTGCCTCTGCCAGCATCTTGGTCTTGGACTTCCAGCCTCCAGAGCTGTGAGAATCAACGTCTGTGGTTTCTAGGCCCCTGGTCTGTGGTGGTTCTGTTACAGCAGCCCAAACGGACTGGAACAAAGAGGCTGGTAGGACGGTGCTCGTCCACCTGAGTTTGACTGAAGACCTGGTGCTACAATACGTTGAACCCCCCCAACACCACCATATGCAGGCTTTACAACAGGGATTAAGGAGGACCTGTCCCTTTCTTTTAAACCCCGTCACTCTCTGTAGAATATCAGAAGGGACACAGCGAGCAAGAGCACAGGCGAGGGGGGCTGATGGGGGAGCCAGCTTTGGCGCAAACGGCTGTTCTGCTGTTCCGCCCGCTGCCCCTCTGGTGGTGGAAGGCTACGAATGGATCCTTCCAACCCTGAGAATCATGGGAATCCATGGGACCCCTGAGAAGGCCTTGAAAAGTGTCCCCTACAGCTGAGAGATGCATAGGACGGACACTTGGCTGAGCCTGAAAAAAGCTCGAGTGAATGGGGTTGCGGGTCTGCCTCCCACCAGAGACGTCACCGTGGGCAAATGGGCTTCGGCTCTTACGATGGTCGGGCCAGGAGAGGGCTTGGGGGATGGGAGGATGGCTGACAGGCCCAGGTTTATCGATCCAAGCAAGGAGATGGTTATTCCTTGTGGACCAAAGACAGAACCCGTAAGGGGCCACCCAGGGACCTATCTAATGGGGCTGTCTGATGGCAACAGGGGGCAGAGCCCAGCAGGATGCTGGAGGGGCTCCTGATGGGTGTCCAGCCTGAGGAGGGAGTCACATGGGACCACTCAGAACTGGAGGAGCGCCTCAGCGATCATGGGGACCCCAGAGTCAGGCAGGGAACCTTTGAGGAGCCCATGGAAGCCAGGAGAGGAAGCCATCCAGGTGAGAACCATCTGACTGGTTACCCGCCTGCTTTCTCCCGCTCCCTCCTGGTCTCCCGTCCCCACTTCAGGCCTCTGGACTGGAGCAGGCTGAACTGGGGGAGGGAGAAGCTTTAACCCCAGGTCCAGTTGGGGGATGATTAATACCATGGGCTTAACACTCTAAAGACTCAATGAAGACTGCGTTGGTGACCTAAAGTGGCCGTGGAGCTAAAAGAACTTGGTGACAGACAAGGTGGACTTCCTCCTCCCGACAGCTTAAGGAGTGGAAGACAAAACAAGTATCACTTCCTTAATGTCACAAGTCAGCAAGGCTGTTAAGCAGGACTGAGGAGAGCCACCCCAAAATGCTAATGGTGGTTATTTGGGTGGAGGTGGGGATTATAACTGGCTTTGCTTTGTTACTTGTGTTTGTCTCTATTTTTATAATTTTTTTACTGGGGATCTGAAATGCTTATGTAATTGGAGAAATGCCTCTTTTTTTTTTTTTTTTTTACAAGAAGGGATACACGCAGACTGGGAGTGTTTCTTTGCAGCCCGGCCTGGATGTTGTTATGATTGGGCGAAGCTTATTCACCATCCTGCCTGCCTGACCCCCTCAAGGTGGACAACAGTTTGAGGCCCCTGGATGTTCTGCTTGTGTTCTCTTGCGCGTGGCATCTGCAGGGAAGCAAAATTTCCCGCTCCAAAACGTGTCTCTCTGACACGAGGATTATTTTACTTTTAGGAAACGGAAGACTCAGGAATAACCCCTGACCGTCCCCCAAACTTCAGAAAAGAACTGAAGATAGAGGCCTATTAGCAGAACCATCACCACAGATAACCACAGTGGTAACCTGGTTACACTATATGTGGCCACGGGGAGAATCCCAGCAAGGCCTGTTTGATCTAAGTCCTCTCTGTGACCCACTGTCTCTAATGGCCCAGCAAACGTTTCTTCACGACACATTAACTCTTTTCATCTCCCTGTGACCTGCCTTACTTCCCTTTGAGGTCCCAGGCCCAGAATGACATATATACCTCATTTGGCCTTCCTGTCTTTAGGATTTTCATGCTTATATGAATTCTCCTTGCGTTAGATATTAGAACTTGGTTTTCTCCTGTTCGTCTGCCTGTATCGCCTTAATTATTGCACCGGTTACAAGAACCAAGAGGGGAAAGGGGAATTTCCCCTCCCCCACACATCCTTCAGGGTGACAGGAACCTATAAAGGCAATCTGCGGTGGGAAATACTGAAGTCAAGCCCAGGATAGCGGGAGAGAAAAATAAAACCTCATTGCTTTTGACATGTCTGGTGGGCTCCGGGTTAACTGCGGAGCCAGGAACAGTGCGTGGGGTCCACGAAGCGCAACTTCCGGAACACGCCGTAATTCACAGCTGTCCTTTTCTGCAGTGGCTTCTGGGTCTCATCAGTTGAACTGTTCTGGAAACAAAGACCCTTTCATAGGTGCTGAGCTTCCGGTTATTTCTTTCCTCCGTCTATTTGTCTGGAGAAGAGTTCATAGAATGGCACTTGTAATAAATTCTGTTTCTTGATCACAAAAAGCACTAGGGGGTGGGGAGGTGGGGG
>NW_017731437.1:1844774-1850372 GCF_001890085.2 Hipposideros armiger | reverse complement strand
GTTGCCATAGCGACTGCAGATGGGCCGCTCTATTAATTTGTGGAGGAATAATGATGGATGTTGCTGACCCTCGACAGGAAGCCTGAGGTTGAAATCGCCATTGTGTCTCCCATTCTCCTCCCATCGGCTCAGGTGAGGCAGAAATGAGCTGGGTGATCCGTGCAAGCGCAGGGTAAGAAAATTGCCCAAGACCTCTGGGGGCCTTCGTCTGGTGATGTTCCTATCTCCTAGTTCGTTCCAAATGTGTTTGCATGATGCATTCTGTTCCCAACTCTCTTGGGAGGCACACACATGTTTAAGCTGTGCATTTAAACAAATAAACGCTCACTTACCCCAAAGAACAAATTGGGAGGAAACAGCTTCCTGGGACAGGGCTGGGAGGAGGGTGGGATGGGGGGGCCTCAGGGATTTCCTGGTATGGTAGCTGCTTTCACAGATATGGGAAAGCTCACAGTGATTTTACATGTAGCTGAGGATGAGGCACAGCAAAAAGGATGGGCCCTTAATCTGTGAAGTTTGGCTCAGCTCCAGGGGACCCCTGTCCTGGTGGAGGGTGTTCCCAGAGGAGGGCCAGAGTGTGGGGCCCAGGGCAGGGGTCCTTCTTGTCTGAGTTTTAAAGAATGGCTTATTTGGGGTAACTCACTCTGGGACAGTGTATGGATGGGATTGGTAGGGAACACCTGGTCAAGGTGACAGGTAAGAGTCTGAACAAGAACAGTGAGAAGAGATGAGGGATGCTTAGAGGAGTGCCAAGGCTCTGCTAAACCATCATACAGGGTAGCCTGGGGTCACAGAGCAAAGGTCACTTCCACAGCATAGCCAGGTCATCCCTTTAACCTGAGAATTTCAAAGCCCTTGCAGCTCCTTCTGCAAAGAAGTGTAAATGGGGCCACCACATGCATCACCTGCATCACCTGTGTCACCTGCGAGCTGCCTGTTGTCCAGAGCATTCAGCTAGACCATTACCTACTGAGAACTCCCTGGAGCAGTTCAGTGCTTTCCCTCAGCCTGGATTAGGACACTCTTCCCAGCCCCGAGCAGAGAGAAGTGCCAAACCAGATTTACCAAAAAAGGGCAGAATGGCGAAGGCTGAGTTGCATTACAATAATTTCTTTTTACCACGCCTAAAGTTTCACTTTTAAATAGCAAACACCCGGGCCAGCCGAGTGGCTTGTTGGTTAAGAGCTTGCTTGGGAGCGCGAACTCTGAGCAGCAGGGCCGCCGGTTTGGATCCCACATGGGCCAGTGACACTGCGCCCTCTACAGCTAAGATGGTGAACAACAGCTTGACCTGGAGCTGGGCTGCCGTGAGTCGCTGGCGATGGTATAGGCTGCAGTGAGGCTGCAGTGGGCTGCCGTGAGCTACTGTGAGTGGCTGGCAGTCAGCCTGAGTGGCTGGCAGCTGGCATGAGCGGCCATCCAATGGCCAGCGAGCGACTGCCTCACCTGGGAAGAGTGCAATGATCATAATACCAACATGGGCCAGTGAAGTGACGTCCTCCACAACTAGACTGAAGAACAAAAGGACAGCAACTTGTCTGTTCCCCTTCCCCGATTCCCCAAGGCTGTTCCCTCCCCCATTTCCCCCAAAAAAATCTAAAAAAAAAAAAAGAAAAAAAGTTTTAAATAAATAGCAAACACCCCTGGGATGTTTGAAATAGAAGTCAACTCACAAAACCAGGCCTTACTCCCAGGTTTCAGGGACTCCCTACTGCACTGGCAAAGTCGACCTGAACCCCAAAGATGAGGGGGAGTTGGGGGTGGTGAGAGTGGAAGATGTTTGTGTCTTACCCTTCAGGCAGAGGTTTCAGGGCAGGGTTCCCAAGATGACAGACATCATTTTCCCCCAGTTTTCTAAAACCCTTGCAATTTCAACTGCTATATTAATGAATACATGTTTTTGCAGAATTTTCTATTTCTGCTCATGAGATTTTATTCTTTTCAATAAAGGAGAGTTGTCAAATGCATAAGGGATGTGACTTAATGTTTATGGCTGTTTTGGCGACGCCCCAGAGCTGCACTGTCGTTATCTCACGTCCCAGGAGTGGGGGTGTATTAGAAGGAATGATGTGCAGAGGAAGCAGGAGTAGCTGCACCCCCACGCTGGGGAGAGCTGGACGGCGTGGCCCGTGTGCTACAGACCTGGCTCTTGCCATCTTTTTTATTTAAATGCATTCTCATCTTGAAGTGGGGAACCCAGGGCCATCACTTTTGGTTCAGAAAATATGGAAGTTTGGTAGTGTGTTTATTTTTCCTGCCTGTTCTCCGCCTTCTCTGGAGAGCAGGGCCCTCACCAGATCCCAACCCTGCTGGCACTCTGGTCTTTGCATAGCTGCCCCAGCAGGGATCAAATCAGTCCTGTATGTCCGGGACCTGAGTCGCTATTGCCCCTGAGTGTTCTGACTCTAATCCCTTAGTTACCAGGTCACCACAGGGCCCCACTGTCCCCACCCAGCAAGGCCACGGGTGGACCTCTTTCTCTGCCTCCTCAAGGTCTTGGCTGTTTGCAAAAGCCTGCCTGGTGCTTCTTTAACATGAACTGTTCAGGAAAAACCACCTCCCCTGACCACTCGGTGTGAGCACCCATCAATGCTGAGCACACACTGAAGGGGTCGGGTCCCCCAGGCTGACGCTCTGAGCGTAAATGTGAGAGGGGCAGAGTGATGGCTTCACTCCTGGCTCAGGCTGGGGTCGCCAGTAGATGTGGGTGGGGGCTTGTCTCCCCGGCCCAGCACCCCCGGTGAACGCCACACACTTTCCCTGCTCACGTGCGGCCCTGCTGTGGAACACACACACACACACATCAGTGTACCTACACGATGTGACAAGTGTCCCGGGAACCAGGACAGAGTGTTTCGAGGAGCCCCACCTGCTGTGAGCACCCAGGCAGCTCCTGCGTGTCTATCAGCTGGGACTCTGCAAAGGATGAAGACCAAGCCCTCCTCCTGAGGCTTCTCCCTCCATCTCCATCTGGAGACGGCCCCACACGCATTCCTTCCCACTGACCCTGCTCTTTGTCTCTTCCGGTGGCTTTAACAAACGACCACAGGCTGGGCAGCTTCTCAACAACAGACGTTATTTCTCATAGTTCTGGAGGCTGGAAGTCCAAGGTCGGGTGCCAGCGGGGTTGGGTTCTGGTGAGGGCCCTTCCAGGCCGTAAATGGCCACTTTCTTGCTGTGCCCTCACGTGGCAGAAAGGGAGTGAGTTCTTTGGCCTCTTCCTATAAGGGCACGAATCCCCTCCCTGCATGAGAGCTCCACCCTTATGACCCAATCACCCCCCAAAGGCCCCACCTCCAAATGCCATCACCTTGGCTTGACCTCGGGAGAACCCCAATCAACCTGTGATGCTAGCCTCTGACTCAGCATCTGTCTCCCGGGGAACCCAACCTATGACAGTGGGAGCTAGAATTGGTCCAAAGATGCCCACACAGGGCTGGATGTGGGAGCTGGGTTACCCACCACCTGGTTGGCAACAGTGGGGGGTCGGGGGGGGGGTGGAGCACAGCAAGATCCTGGCGCAGGTGACAAATATGGTTAGAATTTTACCCGTGGTGAACTGGCAGAGTGGAGGGAGGGAATGTCTGGTGTGACATGTCTGGCACTTGGTAAATATGAAGGAAACACTTCTCAGATGAGGACGGGCAAAGATAATGAAAAGCTGAGCGTGGCAATGAAAAGCTAGGAGCGAAAGACGGAGGGCCTCTGGGTAGGGCGACAGGAAGCGCTCATTTCTTGGGATGAGACCTCAGGAAACAGGTCAAGGCCCAAGACTTGACCCTAAGAGCAGCAGAACCCCGTCGACGGTTCATCTCCTAACCCAGAAAGACCTGCCATGCCAAGGTCAGGGCCCTGGAGACAAGGCAGAGGCCTCTCCCCTGAAAACAACACACAGCCCTTTCGGCAACTGCCCCCGCCCCTCCTCCTGGCCACCAACAAGTGAGGTAAAGCTGAGACATTGCTCAGCTGAGAATGTGCCGGGCCTGATAAAAGAGGAAAAGATCCACACCCCAAAGGGCCTGGGCAGCCAGCCACCTGTCCCGGCAGGAGCCACACAAGTGTGCCTGGAGCTGGGGGCCGAAGGTGCTCCACGGAGCGGGGAACACAAGGCTGGGGAGGGGACCGCTCCTCCAGGACACAGGGACCTGCTCCCTGGCAGGCATGCCGGGAGAGGACGCAACCGCACTGTGGGGCTGGCTCCCAGGACCGGAGGGAGGTGACGGCCCACGCCAAGGGAGGCAGAAATCCAGGAGACAAGGGATGGAGGGTCAGGCGGCCAGGGAAGCGGGCGTGTTCAAGGAGCGCTACCACAGAGGGACGGAAACACACCAGCGAACATGAGCCACGGCGAGGCCTGCGGACACACCGTTCTCCAAAGGGTAAGGAAGGTGCTGGTGACAGGGGCAGCAGTGTCACTAGAATGGTGACTCCACTGTAAGCCAGGGCGGGTGGCAGCAAGTGCCTTCCCCAAGGGCATAGCTGACAACAATGGGAGGCAAAGGAGCCCATCACGCTGCTCTCTACCCCCGTCCCTCCTTGTGGCAGCACTTAATGTCAGCACCCCGAAGGGTGCGGTCGTCACCATGAGCGAGCCAGCGGCCACGCCCCAGAGGCAGCAGCCTTTTTGGTACAAGCTCCCTGGGGGCTCCATGGCCATATCTATGGAAATTACAAATGCATGCACCCTAGGACCCAGCAACTCTCCTGGGAATGTACCCCACAGCTGTCCTAGTTAAGAAGAATAACCCCAAACTGGGAAAGAGATAAGATGTCGGCTGCTTGTCCTCTTTGCATCCTGCTGAGACACTGGCTACCAGATCACACAAGGATCACCTGGTTACAGAGACACGGGCACCCTGGGTTGACCTACTTTTTACCAGGGATCAGGGTCGTTTACAACTCGGAAAGGCAGATGGGAAATTGTAGAAAACTGTTAGCTATGCAAATGATTCTTGTCTAATAACAATTTAAATGAATTTTGTCTGGGAGAGATGCAAATGGTTTCCATTATGTAGGAAGGCTAATCCCAAAGGTTACAGTTTTATTTATTGCTCTGGAGTTTAGACGTTAACCAGCTTCGTATCTAACACAGCTGTCTCATTCCTTATTTCAGTGCCTCTGCGTACCCAGTGTCTCGAATTCTCTTTGAACCAACTTTACCATCCTGCTGGTTCCTTCAGTAATGAGGTCGCCGAGTCTTAGACACGGAATCACTTTATGTTGGTATAACAACCATGCCTTTTACTCTTGGAAAATTAAACTGTGGCACCGAGCACATATACATGCAAAGGCATTTGTGGCATTGTTGCTTATAAAGAGAACTATTGGAAACCTGTGTCGACCGGTAGGGAACTGGTTAAATTAATTACGGTGCAAAGATACCATGACGGGTTGTGCACTGTTACAAAGGATGAGGCAACGGTGGGTGTATCTATATGGAGCAATTGCTGAGATTTAATGTGAAATTAAAAAAATAGCAAAGGTGCAGGATGAGTATTACAGGGCTCATTTAGGTAAAAGAAATGGACACCCTCCCCCTCTCTTTCCAGATAGTCTCTCTCTCTCTCTCTCTCTCTCTCTCTCTCTCTCTCTCTCTCT
>NW_017731437.1:1835465-1844663 GCF_001890085.2 Hipposideros armiger | reverse complement strand
TCACACACACACACACACACACACACACACACACACACACACACACACACACACACACACACCCCTTTTAGCTGCCTCTGTGGAATTCTACATTAAGACCCTGGTAACAGTATTTACCTCTGGAGAGAATGGGTGAGTGGGAAAGGGGCAACAGGAAAATACCCTTTTTACTGCATAGCCTTTGTACCTTTGAACTTTGTATCATTTGCGTGTATTACTTACTCTAACAAACAAATTAATAAAATTTAAATAGACGATTAGAGGAAAAGGGTATCCAGAACAGAACACAATATTCTAGATGTAACAGAACCGTGCAAAGAGCTTGAGACTACAGCCGCTGAGATCTGGGTTTCTCTAGAAGCGGAGTAGGCCTTTCCCCCTGAGGTTTCCTGAAGTATAATTAAATACAGTTAAATTCACACTTTCCACGTGTACTGTTTTATACGTCTTAGCAAGTGTGCAGTCGTGTGGCCACCACCACAACCAAGATACAGAGCATAATGCTTTTGAGGTTCATCCATGTTCACGGTTATCCACCCTTTCATTGCTGAGTTACGCTCCACGCTACGGAGGCACCAGTTTGTTCATCCACTCACCAGGTATGGGCACTGGGGCTGTTTCCAGTTTGGGGTGATTATGAACAAAAGCGTCTATAAACATTCTCATACAAGTCCCTACGTGAACATAGGCTTTCACTTTTCTTGGATAAATACCTAGGAGTGAGATGCTGGGTTTATGTTAAACGCAGGCTTTACTTCGTAAGAAACTGCCAGACTTCTGCTGAGCGGTGTGCATTTTGCATCCCCACCAGCAGTGTGTGGAAGTTACTGTTGCTCTGTATCCTCGCCAAAGCTTGGTATTGTCAGGTGGGTATTTTTTTAATTTTTAAATTTTTTAAAAAAGATTTTTATTGGGAAATTGGGGGGTGGGAACAGCACTGGGGAATTGGGGGGAAGGGGAACAGTGCTGGGGAATTGGGGGAAGGGGAACAGACAAGTTGCTGTCCCTTTGTTCTTCAGCTTAGTTGTGGAGGATGTTGCTTCACTGGCCCAAGTTGGCACCATCACTGCGCTCTTCCCGGGCGAGGCAGATCAGTCGCCGGCTTCTGGATGGCCACTCACAGCGGCTGCTGGCTGCTCACGCTGGCTGCTGGCTACATACGGTAGCCCATGGCAAACCACTGCAGCAGGGACTGCAGCCTACGCCGTCGCCAGCGACTCATGGCAGCCCAGCTCCAGGTTGAGCTGTTGTGCAGCATCTTAGCTGTAGAGGACAGGGTCACTGGCCCTCATATGTGGGATCCGAACTGGGGCCCTCTGGCGTCCCAAGCCAGCTCTTAACCATCGCGCCACTCGGCCGGCCCCTTATTTTCTTTTTGAGTTGTGAGAGTTCTTTACATATATTCTGGATACAGGTTCTTTATCAGATATGTACTGCACGGATATTTTTCTCCAAGGGTGTATCATGGCTTTTTAACAAGCATGAGGATTTAGCTCATGTCTTCTCTTCCTGGTTCTGGCTCTCAAAGCGTGAAGGCGGTTGCTGTTGTTATTGTTATTTTGGCTCCACTGACTACCTTTTAGCTCTACCACATGCACCTCTATTTCACGTTACATCAACGTTTGACAGTATCTCTTGACTCCTACTTTGTAAAAAGGGTACATGCACACCCACGCTTTTCCCAACCATTTTTCCCACTCCTTGTGACAACCACATTTTAATCTTTCCATTGTCAAAGTTCTTAACATCGGTAATCTGCCTCTGAACTATAACCAAATCTAGCCCGCTTTTTCCCACTATAGGTTGACTTTAATCCTATCTCCATTGTACTACAAATTCTATGGACTCTCGTTCTTAGACTCTCAAAATGGAAGCCTCCCCTCAAGATTGAATAGGGGTTTGGCAGGAAGTAGGGGCTCTCAGAACACGAATGGAATTGGACGTTTACTGATGCTTGTGACAGGCCAGGCAGAATGCTTCACACCCTTTATCTCATTTATTTCTTGTTATTATTGCCTTCCCTTTACAGTTTAAAACTAAGACATAGAAAAATTATGTAACTTGCTTCAATTTATGTGGCTAGGAAAACGTGGTGCCAGAATTCCAACCCTGCTGGACTCGGAGCCGCAGAAGCCAACAGCTCTCAGCCTCCCTGCGTCAGGCAGGACCTTCATTCATCAGACAATACAGCCCCAGCCTTCAGAAACCGGCCAGGCCCGCGCCAAGCAGCAGGGGGGTTGTTCCCACACACCCAGCCCCCTGCTTCCTCAATCCCCACCCAAGTTTGTGTTCCAGGAAAACTGCAAACCTCAGGGTTCCTCCAGGGGCCTTGCTGCCAGCTGAGAGGAGCCCCCTGGGAGCCCCCTGACCAGCCCCGGGGCAGCTTCTTTCTCTCTTTTCTATACCAGACCCCAATTCCAGCCTCGCTGGGGACCACCTCCTGCTCCGGACAGCAGCTGCAGGAGGAAGGGGAGGAGACCTCCCCTGAGGGTGGGTGCCTGGCAGGGTGGAATACCTGAGCCTGAGACAGAGCTGTTCCCATCATTCCCCAACCTGGTCTGCAGGGAACACCACCTGATGAATTTCAGAGTAATAGCTACAGCGTATTGAAGACCTACCAAGGTCACATGCGGTAGCAACATCATCTAGAGCAGTGGTTCTCAACCTGTGGGTCGTGACCCCTTTGGGGGTCGATCGACCCTTTCACAGGGGTCGCCGGGTACTCATTTGTGGGCATATCTGCATGTGGGCCTGGAGACGGATAGAGGAGCGGTGTCTCGGTTCCTAAGACCATCGAAAATATGTTTTCCGATGGTCTTAGGCAACCCCTGTGAAAGGTTGAGAACCGCTGATCTAGACAATAACCCATTTGGGTAGGAACAGTCATTCCCATTCTTCTGATGAGGAAGCCAAGGTTCAGGGGTAAGGAACTTGCCGGAGACCACCAACTGGTCCGTGGCAGAGCTGGACTCTATCCCAGGTCTGAAAGGTGCCCTATCCACAGTGACAGGATTCCCTCCTCGGTCACAGCCTGGCCTGGCCCTGAGGGGCAGATGAGCCCCAAAGCCTGAGCTCGAGGCCCCCAGCCCGAGCATCCCAAGGCTGCTGGGTTGTGACCCTCAGGAATTTTGGAGGGTGACCCTGGGGCACCCCCAAACCCTTTATCCACTGCAGCATTGTTCTTGGTCAAAGTTCTGGATGAGTCCTCCCTCCCCTGCCTGGCCCTGTGGCCCTGACCCGAGCTGCTGCCCCAGCACAGCCAGGAGTGCGGCCTCCAGCCCCTGCGGTGAGCAGGGCTTAATTCAGCATTTAATCACATTTGCAGAGCCGGAGGTGGAAAAAACCCAAGGAAAGGGGAAAGGCAGTGTGAGAGTACTGGAATGTCTGGCTTTTGAAGCACCTAGCTGAATGCGCCCAGCCCCCTCGCTTTCCCAGCAGAAGTGCGGGCCACAGAGCCTGAAGTTGTGTGTGTGTTGGGGGGACTCTTCGTTCAGGGTAGGCACCAAGTGGGGCTGCAGGAAGTGTGTGTGTGTGTGTGGGGGGGCGCGTTGCACAGAGCCTGGGCCTGGCGGATGGAACCAGAAAGGAGCTCCTACTCAGTGGTGCCAGGCGGTGCCAGGCCCCTACACACTGAGTTCATTAAATCGCCCCCCCCCCAAACCCAGGACAACGTCTTAGTCTCTGCTTCACAGATGAGGAGGGAGCCACGCTTCCGGAAATTTCCATTCTCACCACCAAGAGGTGGCCGTGGGTCCCGGCAACCCTCGCCCTGACCCCTCTCCTTCCCCACCTGGAGGGAAGAGAAGGAAAGGGTGGGCCTGCCGGCTGATGGCACTCCCTGGCATGGCTCCTCCCACAAAGCAGGAGGGGCCTTCCCTCCGCACCTAATCAAAACCTCCAGCTGAAAGGCTGCAAATGAAGGGCCCCAGTCAAGTCATTTCCCTTGCAAATGAAGCTGCGGCCCCAGCGTTTTTTTCTCTTTAATACCTCATCAACTCAGCAGTCGGCCCAGGAGCCGGCTGCTCCACTCTCCCGGCCCGCCCTGCCTGAGCAGCTGTTTGGCACATTTCCATTCGCTTGACGAGTCCCAGGTAAACAGAGGAGGCCTGCAGTGGGCACTCCTACCCCACCTCACCTGGGGCTCCAGCCTCCAAGGTAATTAGTAGATTTTCAAGGCCCCAAAGCCCAGCCCAGCTGGAGAGACAGCTGAGCAGGTCAGGCTGCTCTGGGCAGCGGCCTCTCAGAAGTTAAGGGTCTGAGCCTTCCTGGTGGAGGTGGGGAAGCCTGGGGGTGGGGGTGTTGGGGAGTCCAGGGGCACACACACCAAATCTTAAGGAGGACCCTAGTGGGGCCCTGGCGGAGGCACCTCAGCTTGCAGTGCTCAGCCCCGAACAAGCGAAGAGGTGAAGGTTGAAGGTGCTCACTCGCCGTGCCCCCAGTGTCCCTGTCTGTAGGGCCGGTGTGAAGAGCAAATGAGACGATCTGGGTACAGCTCCCAGCACATTCTCTGGCACTAAGAAAGAACTTGATAAACGTGACCCACAATCTACATTAAAATTCTATCAGTGCGCCCCCAGCGCCCGCATCAGACCTCTGCCACAGTGGACAGCTGCCCTGTTGTAGAATTAGCCACTTCCTGACCCAGGAAGCTGGGATACGTTTACTTAACCTCTCTGTGCCTCCCTGTTCTCATCTGTAAACAGTGTCCCTCTCTTCTGAGGCTCCGTATTAGATAATAGAGTTCAAGTGCTCTTAGAGGTGCACACACTCTAGAGCAGCGGTTCTCAACCTTCCTAATGCAGTGACCCCTTAATACAGTTCCTCATGTTGTGGTGACCCCCAACCATAAAATTATTTTTGTTGCTACTCTATAACTGTCATTTTGCTACTGTTAGGAATCGTAATGTAAATCTCTTTTTGTTTTCCGATGGTCTTAGGCGACCCCTGTGAAAGGGTCGTTTGACCCCCAAAGGGGTCGCGACCCACAGGTTGAGAACCGCTGCTCTAGAGCCAGATTCCTGTGTCCAAATTCTGATCTTGCCTAGCTGTGTGACTTGGACAAACTACTTGACCTCTCTGAGCCTCATGTTCTTCCTCTGTAACATGAGGGATTATCATTGCGCTCACCTCAGTGGGAGACATTGCTAAAGGATATGTTTTTATATATAAAGGTAAAATCATGGCTCCATCAAATATAAAAGGAGCATGTGTTTAAGCTTTCCTTGAACCCACTAATTCTTGAGGGAGCCAGCAAGGTGTCACCAGTGGCTCAAAGGCGAAGTGGAGGAGCAGAGGTGCTTGGGCCGTGAGGAACGCTGAAATGACAGTACAGACAGACTCGGGACTGGCCGCACGCCAGCAGTCAACTGCATTCCTCCAGTTCAGATGTGTTTCTACAGGTGAGAATTATTTGCATCATTGTCAGTTTTCTACAATGTACAAGGTTGTAAAATAACTCAAAGACAACAAAAGCAGAGATATCTCCAGAGGTGTGCTCGACAGGACGCACACACGGTAATAGGTTTTTGTGGGCTTTTTGCCCACGTCAAAGTCTTTCTCAGCATAAATGAGTCCATTGACACGGTGCCTGGCAAGTAGTAAGTGCTACGTAAGTTTTTGTAAAAAATGCTGTGGAGCTGAATGAAGACCAACCACGTGAGAACAGCTTGCTGTAGCCCTCGCTTGCCCTCTGACAGAGGCTCCTCAGAGGCAGGGGAGCGGGAAAGCTTACAGCAGGACCCGGGAGCCTTCCCTGCACCCCCCAGCTGGAGGCTGGTGGCGGGCTCACGAGAAGCTGGGCGTCCTATGTGACTGCTGAAAGGTACGTAATTGGCTTTCTCTGGTTGGTCCTAAGTTGGAAGTGGGGACAAAAATTAGGGAAGCTGGCAGTTATTAATCAGGTCCTAGCTGCTTGGGGCTGGTTGGTTTTTGGCTCCCGGACTGTTTGTTAGTTCTTTCTCCGAGTCTGACTTCCAGCAGGCCAGCTCCCTGGTCTGGTTTCTGCAGGTTGTGGGTCTGCGTTCTATTTTGACACACAGTCTGGTCATTGTTTGTTTGTATGTTCAGTCTTTCAATAACCACAGTGCCTGACACATCGAAACCTTCAATCAGTCGTAATTATACCAGTGGATACTCATTGATCATACCCAATAACCAATTCTGACGGGGTGAAACAGAACCAGAAGCTGTGCGTGGGGAGGCGGGAGGACAGGAACCAGAGTGGCTCCAGCCCCAGCCCTGAGCTAAACCCGTTTCTGTCCCACGTCATTCTTGGAGACAGGGCCCTGGGGAGGGTGGTGTCCTGTTGACCTCCCTTGGGTCACATGCCACCATGAATACCCAGCAAGAAAGAGAGGTGCGTTCCCAAGGAAAATTGGGGTGCTGTTACCACAGAAACAAAGCTTAGATACTGGGTCACCAGAAGAACACCAGTGTCCACTCAACAACCCTAGGACATGGGGGGCCATGAAAATGTCCACATTCCAGCTGGGGACACTGAGACATACAGAAAGTAGGTCGTTTGTGATGGAGCTAAGATTCAAACTCAGGGTCTGCTCTCTTGGAAGCCCAGGTTCTTCCTTCGCACCCCGTGTCCCTGTGCTTTGGTGCGCGGGGAACCTGGGGTCCCCTAACACGTAGGTACAGCTGAAATGCCGCCTGCCCTGCCCAGACAGCCCACGGGGCTCTTCCTCCTCGGAGCTCCCATCTGTCTCCGCGTCCTCCCAGGAGCCTCTCCTTTCCCACCTCCCAGTGCTGTCCCCACCTGGCAGAGCCCCCCTGCTCCGTGTTGTCACCAAGGCTGCAGCTCTTGTCCACAGTGGTGGAACGGGAGGTGGCCTGCCTCCCCCATGGGTCGTGAGCTCCCTGAAGTAAGGGCTGGGTCTTAGTCAACTCCCCAGCATCTGGCCCAGCCCCTGGCACAGACGGAGCACACAGTCCTCACCCCCGACCCCCCTCTCCCCCCATGAGTAAGGAAACACCAAGGCTGCAGGAGGTTGGTGCAGGAGGGCCCCTGCCCTTGGGAAACTCAGGGTCTGGCCCCATGGGTTGGGGGCCTTGGCCTTTCTTGTTCATCCCACTTTCCTAGATTCTACTTAATGCAACTTATTTCTGCCCACCCCCACCCTCGCTGCTGAGAGAGGCCCCTGTGAGGTTCCTTCCACATTTTCATTAATTTCTATTGAATAATTAAAAGCAGAAAATTAATACTTTCAACCTAAACCCAAATTGCAATGTGTGCGCTTTTCATAATTGTAATTCTACTGGAGCGTTAAACATTCAAGTGAGCCTTCCTTCTCTAGGGACAAGGGGGGGGGCAAAGCTATGTCTTCAGGGCTTAAAACACAGTGCTTGGCTCAGGTTGTGCACTCGGTCATTGCTTTTTAATTAATTAATTAATGGATGGATGGATGGATGGATGGATGGACGGATGGGGTGGTTGTATGAGTGGGTGGTGGATGGGTGGACGGATGGGTGGATAGATGGCTGGCTGGGTGACAGATGGGTGGACGGATGGAAACAAGGACCCCAAAGATGAAGCCAACCTTTTTGGAAGCTTCCAAAATTAGGAATGACTCCTAATGCCTTCTGGGCTTGCACCAACTTTGTTTCCTTTATCAAAATGAAGTGGAAATTACAGAACACCAAGAGGCCTAGAACCTGGCCAAAAGGCTTTGCTTTCCCTCTATTTGCTATACGATGCCAGGCCACCTCACATTTCGCTGTTGCCTGTCCTGCTTCTAGCCTTTTCCCGAAGGTAGGATTCTTCAAGCCCTGGCACCGAGCCCGCAGCCTGCTTACTGATGAGGGGGAAACAGAGCGGTTTGCTCTGCAGCTGTCAGCATGGCCCCCTTTGGGGACCATCTAGCAGGTGTGGGTACCCTCTTAAGCTCCTGGCAGGAATTGGGGGTCCTCAGTGTCACCCCAATGCAATTTTTGGTAGCCTTATTTGGGACACAGAGAGATCAATGTCTCCTGATTTCAGAGAAATGTGAAGAGCAAGCAAGCGGGGCAACTGCGGATGGGCCACATTCTCGTGGCTGCCATCTGGGAGAGGGCCTGGCACCCTGATGCGTCCTGTTAATTCCATCCTTTCCCCCAGGGGAAGGGGGAAGACAGTCATTATCCAGAGTCTGCAGTGACTGGCAGCCTCATGTCGGGGGTTTTCCCAAGGGGGTCTCAACAGGAAAAGAATAAGGCTGATGCAGCCAGGGAAGCAAAGAAAGGACCCAGGGGGAGAGAGATGGGAAAGCGAGTGGCAGGCAGTCCCTAGGGAAGCTCTCAGGTCCACCCTGGGGGGAGAGGGGGCTGGAGAGGTGGGAGATGCAGAGGGAAGGGTTCTCCAGGCTCCACCTGTCTTGTTCAAGCCAGGGATGCCCACACTCCTTAGGGCAGGCTCCCATACCTGGCTGATTATCAGAAGCCCTGGTGCATTTGTCTTTGCCATCTGAATGCCTCTCCGTTTTGGGGTCAACCACTATACCTTGAGGGTCTAGTCCAGGACCAGGTGCTGAGCTGGAGTTTAGGGCTCTCTGTAGAGAGGATGGAGTCTGATCCCTGCTTGCCCCCTCCCTGTTTTTACTCCACCCACACTAACCCCTTTCCTCCATGCTGCACCTGCCTCAGGGCCTTTGCACAGGCTGTTCCCTCTGTCTGGGTTGCTCTTCCTTTTGGCTCACTTCCTCCAGCTTCCTGGACAAATGTCATCTCAGCAAGAGTCCTCTTATACCAACAACCACCTTCCCAGCTGCCACATTCCCTTTCCCCATTGCTATAATTTTCTCCCCAGCAGGTATTAAATACTTGTTTGCTGTCTGTTTTCCACCAGCCGCAATAGAAGCTCCATGAGAGCAGGCACCTTCTTTTGTGCACAGTTGTATTTCCAGAACAGGGCGTGGCACATAGTAGGTTCTCAATAAACACTTGCTGAATGAATGAATGAATGAATGAATGAATGAATGAATGAATCACTGTTGCTGGCTAGGGAAAGAGCACAGGGCACTGGGTCTAAGAAAGGGAAAAAAAATCTCCCTTTGGACTCAGCTGGCACATGGGGCCAACTGGTCTGAGCTTGGCACCAGTGACTTTGTCCTGCCCCTTTGCTTCCAGGCCTTCTGGTTCCTCCCTGCTATGGCACCAGCCCTCCCAGACATGAAGGCCGACCCTGGCCTTTGGGTACCCACTCCCGAGGGCCCTACC